>NC_079514.1:21562357-21682194 GCF_000801105.2 Raphanus sativus | reverse complement strand
GATCCCTAGTTCTAATACCCAAAGGCGGCTAAACCTAATTGAGTCGCAGCTCGAAAAACAAAAACGGAAAGTTGCCTAAAATGCTCTTAGTGCTAAGTTTGCTCTGAAAGATCTGTCTCCCTATGCCTCTCGCCTTGAACTCCTTATATACTCCATCCAAGGTCGGTTTACGCTTTCCCCTTTTGCCCTTAAGCCGTCATAGTCGAAAAATGAGAATATTCCATTTTTTCTGATCTTCATGATTATCTGCGGAAAGTTTTCATTTATCCGCGAAAACTGATGCTTATCCTCCAAGCATAAACCGTCATAAGGTTTATGGGTTTTTAAGAAATCGTAAGTGGACCTCGAATCAAGTTTAGGACCCTTTGGGCCGTCTTTTTAATTTAAGACGTTTTTTACGATTTCTCCGATAAAGTTAAGTTTTCGCGGTTTTATCGTAAACCGAACGGACGATCCCATTTGATCGAGAGATCAAGAAATGGTTATTCGTGGCTTGCGGAGAATTGTGATATGGATAGTCGAGAGTGCATAGTTTTATGTCGTATTGTCGTTTCGGAAGACTTCGGACGTTTCGGAAAATGATCTCTATTCGGAGCTGTAATCGCAGCTCGGTCGCTATAGCGACCGAGCGTGGTCTCGTGATCCGATCGCTATAGCAACCGAGCTCTTATTCGTGACCCGATCGACATCGCGATCGGGTTTGTGCCGTGGACTGAACTCCATTGTCCAAGCGTCTGAAACCATTGCGAGACTACGATGCTCTTAGGATTCTTGTTTGCGGATGTTTGGACCTTTGGTAACATCGTGCCGCTGATTTAAGAAATCGTTACTTTCTTAAATCGTTGATTTCTTAAGTCGTTGATTAAGAAATCGTTGATTTCCTAAGTCGTTGATTAAGAAATCGTCGATTTCTTAAGTCGTCGATTAAGAAATCGTTGCTTTAAGAAATCGTTGATTAAGAAATCGTTGTTTTAGAGAATTGTCTTAAAACAATATTTTTCTCGCAAGTTTTTCGTATAAGTTTTTCTTTTCTCTAAAAACGTAGAAATTCTTAAGTAAATAATTTTTAACGGAAATTTGGATGCCAACTTTGCCTTGTCCGATTTCGACCCCAACAAACTAAAACTCAGGGTTTTTAATACTGGATTATAGATATGAAGTCTCCTTAAACTTAACGAGGTCTAAGCCCCTGGACTATCGACGGAGTAACAGGACTCAGGTCCTAGATCCTGATATCCACCTAAGAGATTATGTTCTTTCTAAAAGATCTGTGCTCATCCAGTATGACCAGACCACGAATAGCTCTAATCAAGAGATAATCTCGGAAAATCACGAAGGTGCAGATCCAAGAGACAAGTACAACAGATAAAGGCAAAAACGATAAATATTATTAAGCTATCAAAAGTCCTTATTCAGTAACAAAATCATCAAAACCCAGGGAGAAAAGCAATAATATAAAGCAGAGCATAAGAAATTCAAGGCCTTGGCTCCGGATGATGCAGCACCGAAGGAAAAGCGTCAAGTCCACCTCTCCCATTCGCCAAACCCCGAACAGGCTCTCCAACGGGTCCCCAGCGGTTGATGTTTCTTTCCGACCATTTCTTCACAAGCTCACAACGAGCTTTCTCTCGGGCCCGCTGCACGGTCAAAGCTTGATGGGTGATAGTGCTCAAATTACCCAGTAGAGCTTACTCTCTCAAATAAGAGGTACAGCTGTAGTACTTAGGGATCGAATCACGAGGAGCTGGGGAACCAATTAAATATAATCTACTAATCAATCCTAGGTGAAGTTGGTTTTAAAGATGAAAATGTAAATAACAATTCCTAACTTGAGCAAGGTAGTTGCTCTAACTAACAATATAATGGGTTGTTTAAATGAAATGAAGAGTGCTAGACTTAGGGCTTTTAATCAGGAATGGAGATTATAATGTCTATAAATGCCTAACAAGTTGTTTGCATGATATCATAGAACTCAGTAGCTTAATCTCAGTGATGTCTCACTGGTTAAATAATCTAGATCTCTGGCCTCAACTGTCGTATGTTGACACAAAAAAGAGTCGATCGATATCCTTTAGAGATATCGATCGATACACCTTTCGCTCGGCAATCGATTCACCTGTCGGGATATCGATCGACGGCTTCTAGATATGCCTAGGCGCGAGCTGATAATGAACACTAGATCTCAAGGAGGGCGGTTAGCTCTTCTCGAGAAGATACTAGTTCAAATAGATAATTCAAGATTATCAGAGATCCTAGTGATCTATATTCTAGTTAGCTACTCTAGAACAAGCTTAGGGTGCAATCTATTTGATGAATACCACAACTTAGCAATTATAGTTTGGGGCGAATCCCACAAACCTATTTAAACCCTAGATCTAACAAGTAGACTACTCAGACATAGCTAAGCAATTCATGACAATAGATAGATGAAAGAATTGCATAGATATAATAGAGTAGAAATACAAAAGGAGATAACAAATCTCTCCAATCTCTCAAAACAAGTTAAACTCTAGTCTCTCTCTCACACTCTCTGCTTTGTGGTAACTTTGAAGCTTGAAGGTTGGTTCCTTTCTTGCTTGTCGTCAAAAAACACTTAGTATGAATATTTAAGCATTTCCATTAGGTTAAAAACTCGTCAGGGGCAATCTCGTAATTTGGTGAAGTCTTGGTGAAGTAGTCGGCTAAACCATTTTGTCCTCGATATCGATCGACAACACTGATGTGTATCGATCGATTATAATCTTCTAGTATGCGGATCTTCTCAGCTACATCGATCGACAACTCTGGATGAGTATCGATCGATTCTTATCGCAATGTTGACTTCCGACTTGGTCTTGAATGGTCAACTCGGGTGTATCATCTCTTGTACTCCAAAATGCTCCAAAAACATCACTTTATCTCAAAACGCTCCTGAACCTGAAAACATACCTAATAGGCTACAAAACAGATTAAATATATAATAAAACACTAGTATACCATGGTTAAAAACGGGTAAAATCCATGGTATATCAACTCCCCCAGACTTACTCATTTGCTTGTCCTCAAGCAAAAACAGTAATCTTTGGAAAAGGTTTGAAAACAGTAGGACTCAAATATTCAAAATATTGAAGTCATCACTCTATGGGTTTGCAATCCATATCTAAATATCCTAATCACAGAAGTTCATTATGCCTTATCCTAGCTTAGCAACCAAACTGATCTAGTCAACAAATTAGCGAATCTCATCTAACATTCTCCTCTACTAACCTCATTTCTTAACATAAAATAAAAGTGCAGGCTTTACCTTGGGAGTATCGATCAAAGGACACATGGATTCAACTCAAACAAGTATCTGAACACACATGTAATCTTCTCTTATCCCTTTCTCCCCTCATCTCTCTTCTCTGAATCTCTTATTAGTTTCAATTTCAACAGGTTTCGATGCCACAAAGGTCATCTAGTCCATCTCATTGACATTTGCATTTGTAACTCATACATTTTGACAAAGTGTAGCGAATAATGGGGTCTCTGGTAATTTACCTATCCCTCGTTTCCACAATGTGTAATCATCCTTGAGATTTAGAATACTGGGGTCGCAGGAGACACTCCTACCCCTCTGCTCTCAAGAAATCATTTCAATCTTTTATAATATAAACTTAGATCATTGAGATGCCGAAGAGAGAGAAGGAAGGGAACCAGAAACACACAGACTTTTTACCTTCCAGACTTGTAAGAGGATTCCGATCCAGTGATTTCCAAGCCCCAAGACAAGCAAATAAGTTAGTATTAGTGTTGGAGGTCAGCTTTGGTTCCTTCAAAAAATCTCAGCTAGTGTATATAGGTGACAGGTTGATCCACTTTAGCATCTTTAGTGCTATCTGCAATCAGTAAATCTAGAATGGTGCTAAAGAGTGGTCAGACAATCAAATATAAATCTATATCAATGTCCCTATTTAATACTTATGTGAAAAATAATTTTGAAAAACATTTTAAATAAAAACCAAAATAAAAACACATATTAGTAAACTCCCCCCCAGACTTAAATTACACTGTCCCAGTGTAACACAGCCGGAGTGAGGTAAATAAAATAAAGCATAATAAATAAATATAACAAGATAGAACGAGTAAACCTGATCGACAAGGTGTCGATCGATTCGTAGGGGTGTACGTCGATCGTTAGTAATGGTCGTGTGGTGTCGAGCGATATTAATGGTACGTGTCGGTCGACGGAGTCATCATTCTACTCGGATCTTATAAAACTGCAAAAATAAATCCGAAAAAATAAAAGTAAAAATGAAAATAATAAAATAAAATAAAATAAAAGAAAACCTAATAGTGGGTTTCCTCCCACTCAGCACTTTGTTATATTCATTTAGCTTGACTTTGGTAGATGTGTGACTCATGGGGTGCAGAAACTGCTGATCATCGGACAACAATCATCAATTTCGTGTCTCCTACTATTGAACGATGTGGCAGAGAAGGTTCTTGTGGCATCATCACTTCTTAACTGTTTCGAATCTATCTTGAGGACTGTATCTGTGAGCTTCCTCAGAGAATTCTCAATATATTCGATGTTGCCAACCTTCCTGTCGATGGTCTGGTAGGTGTATACTGACAACTCCCTCAGCTCATTCTATATTGCATCGATCTTGTCATTAATTAGCTGGTCCCGGTCTGCCAATGACTCTGTGTCAATCGATGCTACTAGGTGTGTGTCGGTCGTTTCGCTGGGAGTTCGGTCGGTCGACCCAGTATCAACTGTGTCGATCGATGCGGAATGATGGCTTTGGTACTGCAGAAAACGTATGTCGCTCTTCATCTGGCGAGTAGTTCTGCAGAGGCTGTTCACTCGTTCGTTGACAGTGTCGTCAATGTCATCACAGGTCCCGTTGAGTCTCCTCTCCATAGCATTCATAGCTTCGTACAGCTCATGTTTGATCTGGTCAACTTCTGCTGCAGTGCATGCTCTCTTCGCTGGTGGTGGCTCGATATTGATCGATATCGGTCGAGCCTTGTCAATCGATGTCGCATTTCTGTCACGAAGACCAAGATGATCTTGAACTCTGCTCATGTCTTGTTGTAGCTCGTTCAGCTGCTGTGACAGTGTATTCAGGTATCGCATGATAGGTGAACTGAAATGATCATGTCTTTCCTCGTATGCTTTCATCATATCCTCCAGTGCTGCGAACCTTGTGTCGATCGACAGTGTAGACTGTGTGTCGATCGATGGAAAAGTAACATTCTGAGCCTGATCTTTCTTGCGAATTGATGCTAGCTCTTTTTGTAGAAGATCGATCCTCTTGCTTAACCATTCGACATTGTTGTTGAGAGGGCTGTAGACGTCTCCAATCCGTGTATTGATGTAAGCAATCTCCAATTCATCTCTCTTAGGTGATGAACATTCTGGCCGGTCCTTGGATGTATTCTTGCCGATGTCGATCGATTGTACAGGCACCGTGTCGATCGATACTGGTGGCGTAGCTTCCTTCTCAAGCATGGTTAATATGTTTCCAATCTCCAGTCTTATCTCAGCCATATCACTTTTGAAATCCTTGTAGCTGACATCCAAAGGCTGGAAAGTGTCTTCCACCAATGTGCGCATGTCTGACTCAAGGTGTGCCTGAGCTCTCCATACATCAGTCACCATATCATCTATCTCCTTTCTACTGTAGGGTACTGGTGGTGGTCTGTATGCATGGTAAGGGCGTATGTGTTCTGGAAGGCGTAAGCAACCTTTGTGAAAAAGAGATTCTCTTTCCAGAATTCTTCTTATGTGCTCCTTGGTAACAGCGATGATTTCACCATCAACTCCCCTAGCATGTCCAAACTCATCTCTGTGGACACCATATTCATCCTTTGCTTCCCACTTGAATCTCCCGGATCCATCGGTATTAAAGGCACGTCGTCCAAACTCCAAACGTCTGTCGAGCGATCTGACTCTTGCTCTGTCGATCGATCCGGGATATCCGCCGTCGATCGATGGTGATGAAACGATGTCGATCGATGGTGAACTCGTGGGTTGACCGAAGCTTTGAGGAACTGTATCCTCTCTCATGGTGACGTGGTGGTTGTCCTGGACGTGAGCTAGGATGTCTGGATGGCCACGTTGCTGTGTGAACATGTTTTCTGGTCCATTAGCAACTTGGAGGATGTCTGCTATGTCTTCTCTGGTTATGTGCAGAACTCTTCCATCCATTGCTCTTGCATAGCCATCTGTGTCCCTGAAAATTCCAAATTCATCAGGAGTTAGTGAAACATTCCTGATATCATAATGTTCATGAAATCGAGATTGAGCTCTGTTGAAGGCGTCAATCGATGGTAAGGTGGTGGTGGCGATCGATGGTGATCATCTAGCTGCAGGGTTGGATCGATTGTTCATGGTGTTGCAGTCCTCCATTGTTAAGTTTATGAATGCTGGAAGCTGTTGGGTATAAGGTGTTGAGGTTTGAATTTTCGTGGCTGGTGTTGTCAACCTTATATACCCATGTGTTGCCCTAATCGGTGAAATTCTGATTTTGTCCTTTAAGTCGTCCGGGTTAATATCGATCGATGTGATGCTGGCGACGTCGATCGATGGACGCTGTCGTTTTGCTGGATGAAGTAGATAATCGGTCGATGGTGGGCGCTTGATGTCGATCGATTTTGGGAATCGATTTGCAAATCTATCATTTTCTAAATAGTTTTCCCAAGCTCTCTCTTCCCAATAATCTTCATCATATTCTTCACTGTGGGAAGATCTGGCTATATCTACTGCAAAACTGTCATGAAATCCGCTATCTGCCCAACTCCTTACTGAGTAATCATCTTCTTTACTGCTGGGTGTGATGGCGAAATTCGGGTAGCAATGATTTGGTAGATCAAGTTCATCATCTGGTGGGTCTCTGTCGATCAATAATCCATGGTGGTTGTCGATCTCCTCTGACTTGCTGGTGTCGGTCGATGATGTTAAGGTGCTGTCGATCGATCCCGAGTACTCTGTCTCGTACTCAACTTCACAATGACAAACTGCAATGATACCAAGATCATCTTCTTTTACAACGGTTTTGGCTGGTGGTTTGCTAAGCTTGACAGGGTCGTAGTGGATATTTGGATCTATCATAGTCAAGCACATCCTGTTGGTGTTCATGTCACATATAGCTCCTACTGTAGCCATGAATGCTCTTCCAAGTAAGAGGGAAGAGTTCCAATTTAGCTTTATGTCTAGGACATGAAAATCCACAGGGACGATAGCATTACCAATCTGAACTCCAGATCTCTGATCAAGCCTCCAGAGTTTTTCTGAGTGTAATCCACAAATGTAAAGATCTCTGGTGAAGGCTTTACTTGCAAACCCAGATGGTCTGCCATGACCTTTGGTAAGATGCTGACTGATGAACCAGTGTCACATAGTGCATGAGGAAATTAAATCCCTTGTACCACACAGGGTATTGCAAACTTCCCAGGATCACTCTTCTTCTTCAAAGTAATCATTTTCCTCATATGTTCTCTGGCATTGTCAATCCTTCTTCTAATGTCATTTTCAGTCTACCTTGTTTCTCTGAAGAACATCCACAATCTACTTGTGAAGTAAAACTCCTCAAAGGGTTTCTCTGGTGGGATTCTAATAACTTTCTTAGTGAAACCATTAATTTCCTTTTCATTAGGAGTCTTCTCCTTCCTACTCCTTAACCTTCTTCCTTCAGTTCCCTCTGATGTAGTTGTAGTGTCTGAAGGGTTACCAGAAGTTTCTGTAGGGTTAGCTTGTGGTTTCGGTGTGGGTCTGAGTGCATTGATTCGGTTGCTGTCTATCGATGGTAGTTGCACTCGGTATGTGAGAGGTGTACGTCGATCGATGGGTGGAGAAAAGGGTCGATCGATACGTTTCTCATCTTTGTGTAGATCGATGAGTGGCTCGTCTCGTCGGTCGATATCTTCGTAGGTGTGGGTGGGTGGGTGAGGATGCGAAGCCGTGAATTCAGCTTATGTCAATATCCTAACCGCGTTGCAATCTACAGGCGTATCCGAAAATGAAATCGTTGATGTCGATCGATGTGGGCTAGTTGGTGTCGATCGACACCATTGTGATCCTCCGAAACTTAGTGAAATTTCCACTTCAAAGTCTCTTTCTTGTAGCTTCTCATGTTTCACCACTTGCCAGAAATCATCATCTATAATGGCATTCACGTGGTGTTTCCTGCTTCCTTCCCCTACTTCCTTAGAAGTTTCAATTCTCCTGATAGAGTCTTCAGTATGGACAATCTGTGTCTCAAGTTTTTTAACTTAAGTGCAAATGGTGTCTATCCTCGTGGTCAGATTGTTGAAGACAGAGTCAATCTTTCCATTGAAGTCTACTGTAAGCTTCTGCTGTCCTTCTAGAACTCTATCAATCATGGCATCAAACTTACTCTCCTGGGTGGGTGGTGGTGGGTTTTGGTAAGCTGAGTTGCCGTAGTTCCTGGTGTTGGTGAAGGGTTTCTGATACTGTGAACTCTGGTTGTAGTTACTCTTCTAACCACTACCAAAAAAATTTATGTTTCCACTCTGGTTTCCCTATCTCTGAAATCCAGTACCTCCAATGTAGTTCACATCTCCCTCTATATCATCTTCTCTAGCCTCTCCTTCTTCAGCTGAGCAGACTGGCTGCCCCAGAAATGCATGTAAAGCATCTATCTTGGCTCTGACTTCATTCATCTGGTCTTCACTGATGGCTGCAACCGATTTCTTCTTGTCAGAGTCAGTGTTCTTGGTGATGCTATTGTTGGATAGGTTTTCAATAAGTCTCACAGCCTCTATTGGATTCCTGGTGTTGAAGTTCCCCTCGCTAGCAGTATCAAGAGCCATCTGATAGCTCAAGGTGATACCTCTGTAGAAAGTGCTTAGCAGCTGCACTTCATTGAATCCATGGTGTGGACAGTCTCGCTGGAAGAACTTAAATGTGATCCACGCGTCTTTAAAAGTCTCACAAGGCTTTTGCGCAAAAGTGGCGATTCTGCTCCTTAAGTCTTCAGCGCGTGCCTCATCAAAGAAATTACGCAAGAAGGCATTTTTGATGTCGGCCCAGGATGTCAGTGATCCTGTAGGTAGCTGCTTGAGCCAGTGTGAAGCTTCTCCAATCAGTGAGTATTTGAAGAGCTTGCAGAGTAGGTAGTCCTCAGGGACTCCATCCATACGAATAGCAGCGATAAGATCCTCGAACCTTTCCAGATGGTCCATAGGATGCTCGTGTGATAGCCCAGAATAAGGTATCTGAGACACGAGAGAGTAGTGTAGTACTCGTCTGGACGATTTTAGTCTGCCAACGATCGTGTTTGAGCTTCTCCTGTAGCCTCAATTTCAGGCTCAGGGACTATGTTTCCATGTGCATCTAGCTTCTGACCTGTTGCATTACGCAGATGACCATCTTGGTCATACAGGTTTTCATTCTGGTCCTGCGTGAGAATAACAATCGCAACCATGCTTTGCGGGTTAGTGTCGATCGATGTACGATGTGTAGTATCGATCGATGTGGATCGGCGAACGGTATCGGTCGACGGTGCTGTCTGATTTGATCGATGGTTGAACGTGAATATCAGTCGACGGTACTGTGGTTCTGTCGATCGATGCGGAGCATAGGTTCTTGCGGATTGAGCGTTCCAAGTGTGCAGGATCTTCTGAGAATAGTAGTTGATTTCCCCTGTTACTTCTGGTACTGCTGGGCATGTACCTGAAAAGACAAGAAAAAATTTAATCAGAAGGGGGTAAAAAGCAAAACCTAAGATTAATAAGATTAAATTTAATGGCGATCAAAGTTCCCCGGCAACGGCGCCAAATTTGATAGTGCTCAAATTACCCAGTAGAGCTTACTCTCTCAAATAAGAGGTACAACTGTAGTACTTAGGGATCGTATCACGAGGAGCTGGGGAACTAATTAAATATAATATACTAATCAATCCTAGGTGAAGTTTGTTTTAAAGATGAAAATGTAAATAACAATTCCTAACTTGAGCAAGGTAGTTGCTCTAACTTATAGCTTTTATTCAGGAATGGAGATTATAATGTCTATAAATACCTAACAAGTTGTTTGCATGATATCATAGAACTCAGTCGCTTAATCTCAGTGATGTCTCACTGGTTAAATAATCTAGATCTCTGGCCTCAACTGTCGTATGTTGACACAGAAAAAGAGTCGATCGATAAACCTTAGAGATATCGATCGATACACCTTTCGCTCGGCCATCGATTCACCTGTCGGGATATCCATCGACGGCTTCTAGATATGCCTAGGCGCGAGCTGATAATGAACACTAGATATCAAGGAGGGCGGTTAGCTCTTCTCCAGAAGATACTAGTTCAAATAGATAATTCAAGATTATCCAAGATCCTAGTGATCTATATTCTAGTTAGCTACTCTAGAATAAGCTTAGGGTGCAATCTATTTGATGAATACCACAACTTAGCAATTATAGTTTGGGGCGAATCCCACAAACCTATTTAAACCCTAGATCTAACAAGTAGACTACTCAGACATAGCTAAGCAATTCATGACAATAGATAGATGAAAGAATTGCATAGATAGAATAGAGTAGAAATACAAAAGGAGATAACAAATCTCTCCAATCTCCCAAAACAAGTACAACTCTAGTCTCTCCCTCACACTCTCTGCTTTGTGGTAACTTTGAAGCTTGAAGGTTGGTTCCTTTCTTGCTTGCCGTAAAAAAACACTTAGCAGGAATATTTAAGCATTTCCATTAGGTTAAAAACTTGTCAGGGGCAATCTCGTAATTTGGTGAAGTCTTGGTGAAATAGTCGGCTAAACCATTTCGTCATCGATATCGATCAACAACACTGATGTGTATCGATCGATTATAATCTTCTAGTACGCGGATCTTCTCAGCTACATCGATCGGCAACTCTGGATGAGTATCGATCGATTCTTATCGCAATGTTGACTTCCGACTTGGTCTTGAATGGTCAACTCGGGTGTATCATCTCTTGTACTCCAAAATGCTCTAAAAACATCACTTTATCACAAAACGCTCCTGAACCTGAAAACATACCTAACAGGCTAGAAAACAGATTAAATATATAATAAAACACTAGTATACCATGGTTAAAAATGGGTAAAATCCATGGTATATCAATGGGTTATCACCTCTCGAAGCTGGTTACGAAGGAAAAGGACTTCTTCATGCGGTGGGACGCGCCGGCATGGACCAAAGAATCTGTTACCCCCAGCATTCCTCGAGGTCAAGGAAGTTGCGACCGAAGAGACGAAAGAAGACGGCGCATGAGATCGTTTCCTCTGAGGTCTTGCTCTGCAATACTCATCATATACCGATGATATTGAAGCCCTAGGAATCCCACCTGAAGTCAGCATAGCAAGAGATTAAAATCGTTTCCGTATCCATTAAACAGAAAAGAGAAGCTGTCTTACCCCAAATACGGCTGTGGCGTAAAGATATCTGGCTCATCAGAAATAGAATCAACCGAAATCCCCTGGGAATGCCTTTCGCCAATTTTACCAAAGTCTCGCCTGCAGGGAATACCGGTCTAAAGACTTCTTCAAGAAAACATTACGTGAGACGGAACGGTGATACATGATATGTTTTTGACAAGAACAGGAGAAACGTACCGACGGATCGCCAGAAGAGAGGATAGCGCGGAGCATCGTTGATCTTCATAAACACATATCTCCTCCAGAAGTCGTTTGAAGGGAAACTCCCCCGGACACCCCTAGGAGGTTAATCTACCGAAGGTTCACCATCTCGAGACCAAATTTGATAAAAACCTTTCTTGCTCGACAGAGGAAGAAAGGAGTAGGAATACAAAATTTAGCCATTAAGGTAGCAATGTTGCCGGCGTAAGCTGCGAAGGAGAGAATCTAAAGTATGACGCTACCTCTGCTATCAGGAAAGGAATGTCACCTCTGAAGCCTGCTTCCAGATAGGCCTCGAAAATAGCTATCTCACCGGTCCCACCATCAGGGGCTCCCTCAAATGCTTCTGCACACCTTAGCTCCACCGAGTCAGGAAGCGAGTATCTCTTGCGGATCCCAATCAGATCTACTGTCTTGATGTCCGACCTTGGACCGTCTTCGTCTTCATCATTAAAGGAACAAAAGCGACGCTGCCGCAAGGGAGCCATATGAGCATCTTCACTACCCGCTCTCGAAGTCATGCCTGGAATCAGGATAGGAGAAGCAAAGGGGTCACCAAAAAGGTACCGAGGCCTTAGGTGACCACCAACGTGAGAGGCTGGGAGCGCTCCAAGGAAAGCCTGGTCGTTCGCCATTTGTCTCAAACGAGGGTAGCGGTTCTGGTTCGAGGCTATATCATTCAAGGGTGCCGAAACATTCATATATATATCCGAAAAGATTTTCCATTTATTCGTAAGAAGGGAAAAGAGGATCGGCAAAAGGATTTTCATCGGAAAAAAGGGAAGGAGAGTAAATTGGAAAATCTCCCATAATCCCTCTTTCGGGAAATTTCCAAAAGCCACGCCAAGAAGATCTCACCGCCTCTCCGGCGTGACAGCTAGGATTATTTCTCATTTCCTTTTTTACAATCAAAGGTCCTTTCGATAGCATGAACCATACCCTGCTAGATCACCTCGGTCATCAACAAGGGTCCCGGCCTAACTCGATACAAGAAGACAAGGCTTCCAAGAAGGGCTCCGCCCTAAGAGAAAACTACCAAGGTCCAAGAACACATGTTATCCCTTGATTCCCACGAGAAAATCAAGGAATAAGGGGCAAACTGTCAGGGAAAAATATCCAGGCATGAGTTTTCTCCAACTTTCGGATAGGTCCTCGACTTCCGGACCCTTGCTCAAGAAAAAACCAAGGACCAACCCCTGCCATAGGTCCAACCCCCCTTGATCGGATCGACCCTTGGAGTAAAGTAGAAGTTTTCTGCCTAAGGGGAAACTTCCATTTTTCTGATTATGGAAGAGTTCGCCCTACTTGAAGCCGACATCTACATCTATAAAAGGAGAGCCCAAACCCTAGAACAAGGGATCAACTTTCTAGAGTAGGAGATTAGGGTTTAGGCGGCTAGAACTAGGGTTCATACACCCAAACACGTTGTAGTCCCAATCAATACTCAATAAACATCTACTTAGTCTCGATCTTCTTGTCTTTTACTTCATATCTTCTAGTGTTCCGTAGTACTAAAACGACCCTACACAAAAATACTATAACAACTCCCATCTGTTTGGCGAGTGTCAGTCCTGCTATTAGAGCCTCATACTCGGCTTCATTGTTCGCCGCTTTAAAGTTGCATCGTACAGACCTTGAGGCTGATTCTCCCACAGGGGAAGTTAGGACTAGACCTACGAATGCGCTCCTTACGTTACTGGACCCGTCGATATATAATGTCCACTCGCCTTTTTCCCCTTCGCTATCGCGAAGTTTACTTCTTGTTCCAGGGCTGGAAGCATGGCGGGAGAGAATTCGGCCACAAAGTCAGCTAGGACTTGGGACTTAATAGCTGTGGCTGGTCGGAAGATCACGTCATATTCCCCTAGCTCTATAGCCCATTTTGCGAGTCGTCCAGACACTTCTGGTTTGAGAAGGACCGCTTTGACATGGAAAGAGGTTACCACCACGATTTTTATGAGCCTGGAAGTAGGGGCGTAGCTTTCGGGCCGCTGTAACCAATGCGAGGGATAGCTTCTCAAGGTGACTATAACGAGTCTCCGCGTCTAGTAGCAACTTGCTTACGTAGTAGATAGGATGTTGCTTCCTTCCTTCTTCTCTCACAAGGACTGCGCTAACTGCGTATTCCGATACCGCCAGATAAAGAAAAAGGACTTCCCCTTCCAAAGGTTTCGAGAGGAGAGGTGGAGTTGTGAGATAGGACTTAAGATCAGATAGGGCTGACTCACACTTATCGGTCCATTGGAAGTCTTTGGGATCTTTTAATATCTCGAAAAAGGCGTGTGACTTGTCAGACAACCTGGAGATGTACCTGCTTAAGACAGCCATCCTACATGTTAATCTTTGGACCTCGTTCATGTTGCGGGGGAAACGTACCACTTGGATGGCCCTTACTTTCTCTGTGTTGGTTTCAATGCCCCTGTGGGTGACTATATATCCAAGGAACTTCCCGGAGCTAACCACAAACGAGCATTTTGAAGGGTTGAGCTTCATGTTGTACCTCCTGAGGGTGGTGAATGCCTGTTGAAGACGCGAGATATGATCTTCGACATCTAGGGATTTTACCAGCATGTCGTCGATATAGACCTCCATGGGTTTTCCCTATCTGATTGGCGAACATTATGTTGACGAGCCTTTGATAGGTAGATCCAGCATTCTTCAATCCAAAAGGCATGACCGTGTAGCTAGATGCCCCTGGACGTCATGAATGAGGTCTTCTCTTGATCATCCGGATGCATTAGGATCTGGTTGTTTCCGGAGAATGCATCCATGAAGCTCATCAACTTGTGGCCGGCAGTTGCATCGACTAGCTTGTCGATATGAGGTAAGGGGAATGTATCCTTAGGACATGACTTGTTAAGGTCCGTGAAGTCGATGCAGACTCTCCACTTCCCATTCTTCTTCCTCACAACTACCACATTAGCTAACCACTCCGGATATTGTACATCCCGTATGAATCCTGCATCGAGTAGGTTCTTGACCTCCTCGTTGATGATTTCATCCCTTTCAGGGGCGAACTTCCTCCTCTTCTGCCTAACAGGGGGATGCATAGGATCCACTTGGAGCTTATGCATGATGACATCGGAGTCGATCCCAGGCATGTCCTCTGGGACCAAGCGAAGTAATCGGAGTTAGACCGTAAGAAGTCGATCAGTCTCCGTCTTAGTCATTCAGTGAGTTTGGAGCCTATCTTTAGGTTTCGTTCTGGATTTCCTTCTACCAGGTGTTGTGGTCACTCAAGCTGAGGTTCCCCAAGTGCATAAGGGTCCGACTACAAGATCAGGTTCAGCAAGGTTAAGGAATGGGTTCACCAAGGCGGTTCAAGAACTGATTGATCAAGGTCTCAAACAGCTACTGATTCAAGAGATGTCTGGTTTGAAGATTGAAGACCCGACCGGCTCCATAGAAGTTCAAGATCAGCCCAGTCCGATTCAGTTCTCTTCCATCGTCCATAACCGAACCGGCCTCATCCTCTCCACATTCAATCTCGGTTCAGAATCAACTCTCAATCCATCCAACCAACCTATTTCCGGTTAAGAGATTCAGCCAGCCATCAGAGTGAGTAACATGTGTTGTACTATTTTTCCTCACCAGGTTTTTGTCCCAATTGGATTTTTCTTGGTGAGGTTTTAATGAGGCAGCATGCAAGCATGTTATTAGCTCTGGTCAAGGCAATCTCTACCGAGCCGGTTTACCTTCTATTTTTAATTTAATTTCGGTTCAAAGACTTGGGCAATTGTTGGCCTTGTTTTATTTTATTTCTTGCTTAAGCCTTTTATGTTTTTGAGTCCATTAGGGAGTTCCCTATATAACTCATGTTGCTGGCCGATTTTTGGCACTTAGTCTTTTTATGAAATTTCTTTGCTGAAGCAAAAAACAAAAACCCTAAAGTCTTTCTAGTTTGTGAGAAGCAGCCAGAGATCATTTCAAGATCTTATCAAGCTTTCCTCCATCAAAGTTTGTGGCGATCTACACTCCATCATCATCCATTGATTTGCCTTGAGAGAGACTTCAGTCCAGCAAGCAAATCCCACATCTATCCATCTCCATCCACTGTTCTTGTTGAGAGAGACTTCAGTCCAGCAACTTGAATCCATCCCCCATCTCTATCCTTGTTCTTGATTTTTATTTCATTTTGTTTCAGTTTTCATATCATTTATTCTGCATCTGAAAATCCCATAAAAATCATATTTGCTTCTGTTCTTATTTTTCTTATTAGTTTACTTTCTGTTCTTCATTTTAAACTCATAAGAAAACTTATAAAAATCTCTCTTTGTTTCAGGTACAAATCAAGCACCATCCTTCTTTTCCATCCAGCCGCCCACTCTCTCTCTCTAAACCAACCATCCGGCCAGTTTGGGTTCTTGCCCACAACATTTTGGTATCAGAGCTTAAGGCTCCTGAAAGCTTTGGTTGTTTCTACCCTCTTTTGCTTGTTCATCATTCTGTTATTGCCATCATATTTTTTATTGCATCAAAAAGTCAAAAAAAATTGTTGCATTGTGTTCTTGGTGTTTTTGATTGTTCATCCTAGTTCATACTGTTCTTGCTGCATTTCTCTAGATCATTTTCGTGCACTAGGTTGTTCAGTCAAAGTGTTTTTGTGATTGTTGATCCGAGCTTCCATTTTTGGAACTAGATTGGCCATTTGCATTAACTTTTGATTGTAATTGCATCAATCATATAGGATTGATTAGTTGCATTCATTTTAATTTAGAATCTCATTTATTCTGATTGCTTGCATTCATTTTAGATCATCAATCATCATTAAAAAAAAAAGATTTCAATCAGCTTTAATTTCAGTTTGCATTTATTTTCAACTTTTTTTTTTGATTGATTCGAAATTAATTTTCAGACTTTAAAAAAAAAAAAGATTTCAACTTTCCTTTTTAAAAATATTTTGAATTTACTTTTCTTAAAAAAAAAAGATTTTCATTCATTGTTTGCATTTAGTTTTGATTCCATTCCATTTAATTTTCATTCCATCTTTTCATTTCTTTAAGTCCTTTTCTTTTACTTTGCCAAATCCTTTTGCATTTGATCTTTCTTTTCTCTCTTAGTTCCAGGAGATATGGGAGACCTAAATGGTGCAGCTGAGATCAACCCAACTCCAAGCCTTGCAGGCCGGACAAGCTCAGCTCGCGGAAACCCTTAACGCCTTGACTGCACAAATGAATCTCATGGGAAACCAAAACCAACCCAATGTCCAGCGGGCCGCAAGAAGGTTTGGACCTTACCTCAACCAGCCGCAGTCCGAGTCGGAGGAAGATGAGTCTGAGGAAGAACCACCAGATCGTGGGGGGTGCTAACCAAGCCGCTCGAGGTGGGAGACGTGGTCGAGATGTAAGCCCTTACCAAAGGCGGGACGGAAGCCCTGACCGGAGGAGAGATCGAGACCGGAACGATGATGCGGCCTTCCAAAGAGGCAAGGACATCAAACTGAAGCCACCTACGTTCGCGGGAAAGGACGATCCGGACGCTTACATCACATGGGAGAAACGCATGGAATATATCTTTGAGTACTACAAGTACTCCGAGGCAAAGAAGATAGCTCTAGCCGCGGCCCAGCTTACTGATAATGCTCTATCTTGGTGGGATCGAGATGTTGCTAAGTCCGGTCCAATATGGAGAGCCCAAAACTGGATTGAGATGCGAACTAAACTCCGAGCAAGGTACATTCCATCACATTATCCTAGAGATTTACTAAAACGTTTTCGTAAGTTGTCTCAGGGAACTAAGTCAGTGGAGGAGTACTTTGAAGAGTTTGAGGCCCTAAGGAACCGACTGGAAGTGGACGAGTCTGAGGCGTCCATGATGTCCAGTTCTTGGAGGGGCTGAACGATCGGATTGCACGGAAGGTGGAGCGCCAGCCGTATGAAGACTTCAACGACCTCTTGCACTATGCCGTCCAGGCTGAGAACCATATCAAGAGGAAGAATGCGGCCACTAGCCGAAGCAAACCTGCGTGGTCTCAACCAGGTTCCAAAGGTGTTGAAAGAAACAAATCCATAGAAGTGGAGAACCGATTCAAGAAGAACCAAGCTGACACAACTAAAGCCGGTTCATCTGACCAAGGTAAGGGTCAAGTTCAAAATCAGAGAACCCGTGATATTACTTGTTTTAAGTGTCAGGAAAAGGGACATTACGCTAAGGATTGCCCAAACAAGCGTGTGATGGTCCTTAAGGCCGATGGTGAGTACGAGTCGCAGGACGAGGCCGAGTTGGACATGGTTGAATCTGGTGACGAGATTGTAGACTATGCTGACATTGGAGAGTTACTTGTGACCAGACGATCCCTCAGTGCCCTTTTTGATCCTGAAACCATACAAAGAGAAAACATCTTTCACACAAGATGTACTGTGGAACAAAAGGTATGTAGCCTAATCATTGATGGTGGTTCTTGTACTAATGTGGCTAGCAAGTATCTTGTTGATAAGCTAGGTTTGGTCAAGACGCCCCATCCTAGACCATACAGGCTCAAGTGGCTTAATGATGAGACCGAGCTTAAAATAGCCGAACAAGTTGTTGTGCCTTTTAGTATTGGTAAGTACCACGACCAGGTGAAGTGTGATGTAGTCCCCATGCAAGCCGGACATATTCTCCTAGGGAGGCCGTGGCAGTTTGACAAAGAGACCATCCATCATGGCCGGACCAACATCTACAGCTTCAACCACAACAACAAGAAGCATAGCCTAGCACCACTTAGTCCACAAGATGTTCATGATATGGAAAAGGCAATGGACCAGTCCAGCAAGGTAAGTAAGACTAACCTTTATATTACATCTGGTCAAGTGCTTAAATCTTTACATCATGAGACGCAGGTGCTACTAATGATCTTTAAGGAAGGTTGTTTTGCAGGTTTTGAGGTCCAAGACGTACCAGCTGAGGTACAAGTCCTTATGGACCAGTACAAGGACGTCTTCCCTGAAGAGATACCAGCCGGACTACCCCCCATCCGCGGAATAGAACATCAGATTGACTTTGTGCCAGGCGCGCCCTTACCAAACCGAGCTGCGTACCGAGTTAATCCCGAGGAGGCCAAGGAGTTGGAGAGGCAGGTCCAAGACCTTATGGACAAGGGCTACATTCGTGAGAGCCTCAGCCCATGCGCGGTTCCGGTCCTGCTAGTGCCAAAGAAAGATGGCACATGGCACATGTGTGTGGACTGCCGAGCCATCAACAACATAACCATCAAACATCGGTACCCTATTCCTAGACTTGATGATATTTTGGATGAACTAAGTGGTTCTACTGTGTTTTCTAAGATTGACCTTAGGAGTGGATACCACCAAGTTCGAATGAAAGAAGGTGATGAGTGGAAAACCGCCTTCAAAACGAAACAAGGTTTGTAAGAGTGGCTTGTGATGCCATTTGGCCTTACCAACGCCCCTAGCACTTTCATGAGGCTTATGAACGAGGTTCTAAGGCCTTTCATCAGTAAGTTTGTGGTTGTTTATTTTGATGATATCTTGATTTACAGTCAGTGCTTATCGGACCACCTTGACCATTTAGAACAGGTGCTAAAGGCTTTGAGGCAAGAAGGGCTTTATGCCAATCTCAAGAAGTGTGTATTTTGTACTGACCAGTTAGTGTTCTTAGGCTTTGTTGTGAGTTCACAGGGACTGAAGGTCGATGAGGAGATGATCAAGGCGATAAAAGATTGGCCCACCCCGACCACGATTGGACATGTCCGCAGTTTCCATGGTCTGGCCAGTTTTTATCGACGGTTTGTCAAGGATTTCAGTACCATTGCTGCTCCCATGACATCTGTGATCAAGAAGAATGTATCCTTTACTTGGGGACCTGCCCAAGAAGAGTCTTTTAATCAACTTAAATATAGTTTGACTCATGCACCAGTCCTTACTCTGCCTAACTTCAATAAAACTTTTGAGATTGAGTGTGATGCATCAGGTACGGGCATAGGAGTTGTGCTTACTCAAGGTGGCCGACCTGTGGCTTTCTTCAGTGAGAAATTGAGTGGAGCTGTCCTCAACTACCCTACCTATGACAAAGAGCTCTATGCTCTCGTGAGGTCTCTCGAAACTTGACAACATTATCTTTTGTCTAAGGAGTTTGTTATTCATACAGATCATGAAACCCTTAAACACTTGAGAGGCCAAACCACACTCAAGAAGAGGCATGCTAGGTGGTTAGAATTCGTGGAGAAAGGAAAGGACAACGTAGTGGCCAACGCCCTCTCTAGACGCCACACTCTCATCACTACCATGGAGGCTAAGATTTTGGGTTTTGAACATATTAAACTTGCTTATGCTACTGACCCTGATTTTTCAGAACTCTATGCTAGTGCCACCAGAGGTGTTGTAGGTCCATTCTACCAGCATGATGGGTTCCTATTCAAGGAAAAGAGGCTTTGCATTCCTCAAAGAACCATGCGAGATTTACTAACCCGGGAAGCACATAGTGGCGGCATGATGGGCCACTTTGGCCGGACCAAGACCCTAGATGTTCTCACTGAACACTTCTGCTGGCCGAGAATGAGACGCTATGTCGAGAGCCTTTGCGCCAAATGCACTGTCTGCATAAAGACTAAGTCTCGATCTCACCCTTATGGTTTACATATGCATTTACCTATTCCTAACGCACCATGGGTGGACATTTCTATGGACTTTGTTCTGGGCTTGCCCAAGATAGAAAACAAAGATTCCATTTTGGTTGTTGTAGACAGGTTCTCCAAGATGGCACCCTTCATACCTTGTGACAAGTCTAATGATGCTAGCCAAACCGCCAACTTGTTTTTCAAGGAAGTAGTACGCTTACATGGAGTGCCCAGAACCATTGTGTCCGACCGTGACACCAAGTTCCTTAGCCATTTCTGGCGGACACTGTGGAAGAAACTTGGTACTAAACTTCTTTTCTCCACCACTTGCCACCCACAAACAAATGGTCAAACTGAGGTAGTAAACCGTACTCTATCTCAACTGTTGAGAGCTACGGTGGGTAAGAATTTGAGGAATTGGTTAAGTTTCTTGCCTTTTATTGAATTTGCTTATAACCATGCCAAGCATTCTATTACTAACCAATCCCTTTTTGAGGTTGTTTATGGCTTTAACCCAGAGATTCCGTTGGACTTTAAGCCATTGCCACCGGACATGCAAGTTAGTCAAAGTGGTGTGGACAGGGCTGAATTCGTCAAGAGCATGCACCAGCAGGTTCAGAAGACACTTGAGACTAAGGCTGAGAGGAACCGGGTCAAGCTCAACAAAAATCGCAAGGAGGTTCTTTTCAAGCCGGGTGATTGGGTATGGCTTCACATGCGACCAGAACGGTTCCCTGCAGAAAGGAAGTCCAAGCTGGCGCCTAGGGGAGATGGTCCTTTCCGAGTGTTGGAGAAGATCAACGACAATGCTTACAAGCTAGAGCTGCCAGGAGAGTCAAGGTTTCCCCAACGTTCAATGTTGCTGATTTAGCCACTTATCTTGAAGATGAAGAAGAAGTTCTGAGGACAGAACCTACTCAAGGGGGAGGGGATGTTGTGGTCACTCAAGCTGAGGTTCCCCAAGTGCATAAGGGTCCGACTACAAGATCAGGTTCAGCAAGGTTAAGGAATGGGTTCACCAAGGCGGTTCAAGAACTGATTGATCAAGGTCTCAAACAGCTACTGATTCAAGAGATGTCTGGTTTGAAGATTGAAGACCCGACCGGCTCCATAGAAGTTCAAGATCAGCCCGGTCCGATTCAGTTCTCTTCCATCGTCCATAACCGAACCGGCCTCATCCTCTCCACATTCAATCTCGGTTCAGAATCAACTCTCAATCCATCCAACCAACCTATTTCCGGTTAAGAGATTCAGCCAGCCATCAGAGTGAGTAACATGTGCTGTACTCTTTTTCCTCACCAGGTTTTTGTCCCAATTGGGTTTTTCTTGGTAAGGTTTTAATGAGGCAGCATGCAAGCATGTTATTAGCTCTGGTCAAGGCAATCTCTACCGAGCCGGTTTACCTTCTATTTTTAATTTAATTTCGGTTCAAAGACTTGGGCAATTGTTGGCCTTGTTTTATTTTATTTCTTGCTTAAGCCTTTTATGTTTTTGAGTCCATTAGGGAGTTCCCTATATAACTCATGTTGCTGGCCGATTTTTGGCACTTAGTCTTTTTATGAAATTTCTTTGCTGAAGCAAAAAAACAAAAACCCTAAAGTCTTTCTAGTTTGTGAGAAGCAGCCAGAGAGCATTTCAAGATCTTATCAAGCTTTCCTCCATCAAATTTTGTGGCGATCTACACTCCATCATCATCCATTGATTTGCCTTGAGAGAGACTTCAGTCCAGCAAGCAAATCCCACATCTATCCATCTCCATCCATTGTTCTTGTTGAGAGAGACTTCAGTCCAGCAACTCTAATCCATCCCCAATCTCTATCCTTGTTCTTGATTTTTATTTCTTTTTGTTTCAGTTTTCATATAATTTATTCTGCATCTGAAAATCCCATAAAAATCATATTTGCTTCTGTTCTTATTTTTCTTATTAGTTTACTTTATGTTCTTCATTTTAAACTCATAAGAAAACTTATAAAAATCTCTCTTTGTTTCAGGTACAAATCAAGCACCATCCTTCTCTTCCATCCAGCCGCCCACTCTCTCTCTCTAAACCAACCATCCGGCCAGTTTGGGTTCTTGCCCACAACACCAGGGGTACCTCATCCATCTCCTCCACTTCAGGTCTTCGGTATGCGGAGCCGGAAGCTTCTTCTGTAATTGCTATAAGACCTGGGTCTTCCCTTTTAGGGTAGTCTGGTAGCAAGACCTAGAATTCTCTTGGTATCCCTTGATCGCCTTAATGCCCCATGGGGTTGACAACTTGATCAGCTGATGGAGAGTCGAGGATACGGCTCCCAGTCATGGATCCAGGGCCTTCCTAATATCAAATTATAGGACGAAGGGCAGTATTCCATGTTTATGGATAGAGAAACTTCCGACGTGGACTTATGGAGTCTGGCTCAAAAAGAAGACGAATCACTCCGCGACTTCATGAGAAGGTTCAAACTGGTAATGGCCAGGGTAACGGGTATCAGCGACAAAGTCGCAATCGACGCCCTAAGTACAATCCAGGATACCCTCCACAAGGCGAAGGACTTCATCATCATGGAGGAAGAGATGAAAGTCCTATCTCAAAAGCATGGTCCGCAGGAACAATCTTCCAAGAACAAATCCTCTCGTAACGACAAATATGTCCATCACGAAGGGGAAGACGTCCAAGGCGAGCATAACTACACCGTCAACTCGGAACAGGATAAAACCTCCGGGAACACTTGGACTAGGAACCCGTACAAGGATAATTCCTACTGCGAGTTCCATCAGACCAGAGGTCACTCCACCACAAATTGCAAGGTCCTCGGCGCTAGGCTCGCTGCAAATCTCCTCGCCGGTGAACTATCAAAAGTCACGAGCATAAAAGATCTGGTCTTGGATTCCGATCGCCCGCCGAAAATTGATAAGGCCTCTCCCGAGAACCATGCGCCTGAAAACCAGTCAGGGGAGAAGCGCAGAAGGAGACAGGACGATCAAGGGAACAACAACAATCGCCAGAGAATAAACATGATCATCGGAGGATCGCAGTTCTATCAAGACTCGGTCTCATCGATCAAAGCTTATGGGCGAAAAGCCGAAATAAGTTCCAACTGGCTTCCGGAAAACGACGTTCCCAATGACACGATAGTTTTCGAGGAACAAGAAACCGTCGGTATTGACAAGCCTCATTGCGACCCTCTAGTCATCGATTTAGTGATCCAGGATCTTGAAGTCGGCCGTATCCTTGTCGATACAAGAAGCACGGTCAATATTATGTTCCGCGACACCCTCCAAAGGATGAACATCCCACTTCGAGAAGTCATCCCAGAATCGAGACCTCTGACCGGATTCTCGGGCGTCACCTCTATAAACCTCAGGACGATCAAGCTCCCGGTCATGGTTAAGGAAGTTACGAAGATCGTCGACTTCGCAGTAGTCGACAACCCGGCCATCTATGACGTGATTATGGGAACCCCCTTGATCAACGCCATGAAAACAGTACCATCCACGTATCACCTTGGCATCAAATTCCCGACTCCAACGGGAACCGCAGTAATCTGGGGTAGCCAAAAATAGTCAAGACTTTGCTTCCTAGCTGAGCACAAACTACGGAAAGATCGGAACGCCCCCGCGGCAAACCCGAAGCGATCAAAGAAATCGCTAAATATTCCTGAGAACTCGGGAAAGGATGATTCAGAATCATCCGATTTGGCAACGACTCAAGAAAACGACAAAGTTTTGAGTCCATCGCCATTGAAGCTGACAACTTGACTCCCGGAAAGACCGCCGACCCAGCCAGTACGGTCGAAATGGCAGCACTCAGAGAGTAGAAACACTCGCAGCAACAAGCAGAACTACGAGATGGCTTGATCCTCGAAAGAGGTACGTAGGAAGCTCGTCAAAACCCGGCGAGTTCAGCTATCCCCCTCACCAAAAGGGGAGGGGAGTGGGTACGTATACTTGTATACTCCCACAAAAGTTCAAAATACCGGCACATGTACTCGATATTTTCGAAACTTTTTCAATAAAATCCTTTCTCTCGATCTTTCGATGCTTACTTAACACAGTAACACATAAACACTTCGGAAAAACAAAAATCATATCCTCAAGGAACGCGAGACGTTGCAATTTCCCAAAAGATATCGAAATCATATCATCCGTCAAAACAGTCCGCCTGCGACTTCCAAAAACGCCCGACGATTGGCCCCGATGGACAAACATAGAAACGTTTCACTAAAACAAATACGTAGTCAGACCTTTCGTAAACAACAAGGTCCATTTACATTCGACAAGGATACCATAGCGCGCTATACAAGAAAACCCGAAATTTTGGTTTAGCACTCCGGATATTCTCTGGAGATAGCTCAGTTCTTAATACACAAGTCACATAAGCTGGCGGCAAGTCGCAGACTTTAATCAGTAAGAATCAGGAAGAAATCACTAACATGCAAAACGAAAGCCGATCAGTCATCGCACAGCCTTAAAGCTGAGAGTAAACCTAGGTCTTGCCCTAAACCCAGCCTTGCTGGATCTTAACATCTAAAGGACATAGTATCAGTACCCGATACGAGATCCAAATCATGTCTCTCATCGCTTACACCTAAAAACGCTCGCTAAAAAGTAGCATACGGACCAAGCAACAAAATAAGAGTTAGAATACGAAGTGACTACTCGGATTCAACCCTCTACACTTGACGAAAGTATAAATCAAATCATAAGACGAATTTTCGCAAAATCTACAATATATTTATAAGCCGCAGAAACGGCAGGGATTCGAAGCCACCAAAGGCTAGTCCCAAGACATACAAAGTTACAAGACCTCTTACGGTCGCGGCATATACAAATAAAAGGGATATAATCCCAACAATGCTCAGAAATCTAAGTCACAGTATCCAGACATGGAGATCCCAAACGAGTCCATGGGATGGTCTACCTCTTCATCCACGCCTTCGGCACCTCCGCTGACTCTCGTTTCCACCGTGTCCTCCGAAACCTCGATGGGATCCCAAAGCTTTCGGACCCTTCCCTCGATCGGAGGAATTAAAGATTCAGCGACCTCAGAAGAAAAGGAGAAGTCCTTGCCCTGCGACTTGTGGAGGGATAGCAATCGAGCCTCGACACTCGCGAAAATCACCCACGAACTCCTGAGCATCCTTGAAGCTCTCGAATTCAGTGGCGAACGATTCGGCCCTCCGCTTCATCTCAGCGGCGATCGCTCTCCTTCCTTTCCTCTCCGCACGGACGAGGGCTCGAGAATGGAGTTCGCCCTGTCTCTGGCTCTGTTCCTTAACCTCCTGCCGGAATCGGAAAAGTTCTCTTTCAGCCTCCTCGGCTTTGAAGCGAGAGATTCGCGATCCCCGGAAATTTTCGTCGAGCGCAACACCAAACACCCTTATCCCCTGCATGAACTTAAGATCAAAGAAATATATATATATAATAGTAATAATATATATATACGATCAGAGTTCAAAGGGTAAAATTCGTTGATTAGACGAGACCCCTCAGCGATTACTTTCCTCTTCGCATCGTTGTCCAACGACTCATTAGTAGTAAACGCGGGAGGAAGGTCATCAAAAACGTCGCTAGGGGGGGGGGAACCTCGCTAGTTCCACTCCTTTCCCCTGGGGCGAAACTAGGGTCCCATCCTGGCAGCGGAGGATCTCCCGAAACAGTCACAGAGGCAACTCATTTCCCTTTCCGAGACATGTTTCTCCGCCTCTTAGCAGGCAAGTCAACGACCGGCTCAGCATCGTACGGAACATTGAGAGGATGGGGAGTGGCTTGGGATCGGTGGAGCTCCACCGCACTTCGGATCCGTTCAATGGTAAATTTATTTCAGAAAAATGGCCTTTCCCGAAGAAGATCTCGCTTGGCGAAAAGATCGGCAGGGGTTTGAGGAAGGATCTTGTCCACTGCATGATAACAAAAAAAAAATTATCTTCGCGCACTTTCAAAGTATCAAAACGAAAAAAACTAGTCTTATTACCGCGACTGAAGTTCCACTCCTAGGGGAATAGGTGGATGCAGCTTTCCTCGACGGACCCCCATCTATTCAGACAAAGAAGAAGCGGTCGAACCACGATTTGGGGTTCGAAGTAGTCCCCTGAATTATGGCCATATATGTAAGACCCAAACCTGGATCCCTTGATCCAACCAGTCCGCGGCCTTACCTAACATTTCTAAGTGTAATTCAGCCGGTTAAGGTCCCATCTTTACTTATTCATTTTTCAAGCAATTGAGGTTCATGCAATAAATAAATCAATGCGGAAGCTTAAGGCAAACATCATATTATATATATATGTCAAATGTGATCCATACAAAGTATTCAATCATTCAGTTGCACAATAGGCTAACATAAATCCAATGTAAACAACAAGTCACTACATCACACATCCCACACGGCCAAGGTCTTCATGGCTCCTTAGCTTTACCACGATCCCTGTCAGGACCTGAAATCAAAACCCACAACACATATGCATAAGAATCATGAACCGATATCCTAGCAATCACAACCTAAGCATGGTTTGGACACTTAGCCTAATCTGGCCAAAAGTGATCCTTTCTGATACTTGTCTAAAAACTAAATAAAATACATGATAAATCATGATAAATCATGATTAAGAGAATGGTCCAATTGGAATTTCCAGAACCGGCCTCGATCATATTGATCTTGAGCATGAACAACCAAACCGGCCACATGGAACCATCTCGAAATCAATGTTATAAATTCAATCTATCACTTTGGTAATTCATTATAAATCCCAACTAAGAGATATCAAACGCCAAATCCCAATAACTCCCTTAGGAACCATGAGATCGGATCATACATGCCCAACCAAGGCCATGGAGAGATTACTCTGATCTAACCAAGCCTTGATGGCGTGTCCATGAGTTTAAACCCATAGATTACTTCAGAATATGATACAGAATAGATATATTGACAGGAAAAGAGTAATAGATGCAACCATCCACACATGGATCAAACGGCCCAACCATCCGGATGAATGGTCTTAGGCGGTTTGCACTTGGTTTGCATCCTGTACCTTAGGTGTGTGTTCGGAAGACCCCACACTCTTCTTTGCAGCCTTCTCCTTTCCTCTGGTATCCATTTCCGATCAAGGACTGCCTTTGCGGTCTCACTTCTCTTTTCTCTCTTTGATTCTGTAGAGAATTGGGCAGAGTTTCCCCTTATGTTTCTGATGATTTCTGTCGACAGAGGAGGGTTATATTTATAGGAGAGGGACTTGGCAACCGTCCGGACGCAGTGATTTGCCGTTTGGCCAACGGTTACACCTTTTCGCCCAAACCATCCAACCGCTCCTAAACTGCTCTTCTCTTCGTTTGGGCTGATCGATCTCAAGCCCAATAGCTTGCCCATCTGCTTAGCTCACTTCCCAAAGCACCCTAGACCCAACGGACACCCATGACCATCATCCGGTCAATGACCATCACTCATGGTCCGCAATAACCGGCCAAGACTCCATCACTCCGTCCAGCTGAGTTGAGCTGAGTACTAGTTGCCTGAGCTGAGTAAGCTACTCCTCCAGCTCCAGTGAGCTGCCCTAGACTGTGTGAGCTACCTACCAGCTCCACCTAGCTGATTGAGCTACTTCCGGACCATATCCAGCTTCCGGACCACTCATCCAGCTATCTTTTCCTTCTTTCTTTCTTATTCTGGTCAAGTCTCAGCCATCTGATGCACTTAACCTTCTGTTTGGACCATGATATGCTTGCCTTTAGATCATATGACCTGGCCAGTTCATCTCCCCGTACCATGGCCCGTAGTGATGGCCTTAGTTAGAACTAGGGACATGACAAGTCTCCCCCACTTGGAAGGAACTCGTCCCCGAGTTCATACTTGATGATTCTCCAACCACATACTGACTATACCACTCAGGATATTCAGCTTTCATCCTTGCTTCTGTTTCCCAAGTGATAATGTCCTTGCCATTGAATTCCCATACTATCTTTAGCATAGGAACTGTCTTCTTTCTCATTGCCTTTTCCATCCGATCAATGATCCGAACCGGCCTTGTCTCTAAGGTGAGGTTCTTACCAAGATCTTTTGGGATTTCTGACAAGACAATGTCTTGATCCGTCAGACACTTTCTTAGTTGAGACACATGGAACACATTATGGTAAGAATCCATTTCAGATGGCAAATCCAATTTGTAAGCCACTGCCCCAACTCTTTCAAGTATCCTGAATGGACCTAGGAACCTTGGGTCCAGTTTTCTCCTTCCAGAATCTCTGGCCCTGCCTTTGAAGGTAATCATCTTGAGGTAGATTAGATCACCAACCTCAAACTCAAGATGTTTCCTTCTCTTGTCAGCATAACTCTTCTGGCGGTCTTGGGCTTCTTTCATCTTCTCCTTGACCATTTTGATCTTCTCTGTGGTTTCCTCCACAATCTCAGGACCTATTATGCTGCGCTCCCCCACTTGGGTCCAGCATAAAGGTGTCCTGCAAGGCCGCCCATACAATGCTTCATAAGGAGACATACCTATGCTGGTGTGAAAGCTGTTGTTGTATGCAAACTCCACCAGTGGTAAGTGCTTCTCCCATGAGTCACCCCAATCAAGAACACATGCTCTTAGCATATCTTCCAAAGTCTGGATGGTCCTTTCTGATTGACCATCCGTTTGAGGATGATAGGATGTGCTCATGTTCACTCTTGTTCCTAGAGCCTTTTGGAAAGCTCTCCAGAAATAAGAAGTGAACCTAGGGTCTCTGTCTGAGACTATACTGGCCGGCACTCCATGCAACCTCACAACTTGATCTATATAGATCTTTACAATCTCATCTACACCATCACCCTTCTTGATTGGTAAGAAGTGTGCAGTTTTGGTCAGGCGGTCCACAAT
Source organism: Raphanus sativus (assembly GCF_000801105.2). NCBI lineage: Eukaryota > Viridiplantae > Streptophyta > Magnoliopsida > Brassicales > Brassicaceae > Raphanus > Raphanus sativus. The sequence continues at coordinate 21,653,213 of NC_079514.1, read as the reverse complement.
CACCCAAACTGCATCCTTCTTGTTCCTGGTTGTTAGAAAACCAGTTACAAAATCCATGGTGATGTGATCCCATTTCCATTCTGGTATAAGGAGATTCTGAAGTAAACCACTTGGAACCTGATGTTCAGCTTTGACAAGTTGACAAGTGGGACACTTGGCCACCCACTCAGCAATGTCAGCCTTCATTCTGATCCAATGGTAATACCTCTTGATGTCTTTGTACATCTTGTTTAGCCCCGGGTGCACTGAGAACTTGGACTTATGAGCTTGACTCATAATCTCTTCTTTTAGTCCCCGGTCACCAGGAACACTGACCCTCCCATGTACCAGGATGGTACCATTGCTTGTGACTTGATACTCAGTCTTGTCATTCTTTGCAACCTTTTGCAAGTTCTCATCCAAGCTTTGTGCTTGTTGGATTCTGGTAAGTAGATCAGCCTGGTTCACAGCCTCCAAACCCAAAGGCTCATCCTCACTAGCCAAAGTGTTTAGATGCAGTGACCGGACCATCCCTTCCAGGATCTCTGCTTCCTTCTCAGCTGATACCTCAGCCCTACGCCTGCTCAAAGCATCTGCCAATAGATTGGCCTTGCCTGGGTGATAGGCAATGTCCAAATCATAGTCGGCCACAAACTCCATCCACCGCCTTTGTCTCAAATTCAACTCAGGTTGAGTGAATATGTACGTCAGGCTCTTGTGGTCTGTGAGAATTTGAACTTTGGCACCATACAAGTATGATCTCCATATCTTCAAGGCAAATACCACTGCGGCCATCTCCAGGTCATGTGTTGGATAGTTGCCTTCATGCTTCCTGAGTTGCCTTAAGGCATATGCTATGACCTTCCCATTCTGTGTGAGCACACAACCTAATCCAGTGATGGATGCATCTGTGTACACCACATATGGTTGATCTGCCTCAGGTAACACCAAGACTGGTGCACTGGTCAGCATGTTCTTCAAGGCTATAAAGCACTTTTCACAAGCTTCAGACCAAATGAACTTGACATCTTTTCCATTAAGCTGTGTCATAGGTTGTGCCACACTTGCAAACCCCTTGACATACTTTCTGTAGTATCTGGCCAGACCCAAGAAGCTTCTCACTTCAGTTGCATTCTTTGGTCTTGGCCACTCTTGTATACATTTGATCTTCTCTGGATCAACTGATACTCCTTCCTCAGACACTACAAGTCCTAGGAAGCCAATGCTCTTCTGCCAAAAGCTACACTTGCTCAGCTTGGCAAACAATTGCTGCTCTCTCAGCCTTTCCAACACCAATCTGAGATGCCTTTCATGGTCTTCCCGAGTCTTAGAGTATACCAGTATGTCATCAATGAAGATGATTACAAATTCATCTAAGAAATCTCGGAAAACTCCATTCATCATCTTCATAAAGGCTGCTGGTGCATTGGTCAATCCGATTGGCATGACCACAAATTCATAGTGACCATACCTAGTCTGGAAAGCTGTCTTCTTTACATCTTCTGATGCAATGGGGATTTGATGATAACCTGATGCCAAATCAATCTTTGAGAACCACTTGGCTCCTTTCAGTTGATCTACCAACTCATCAATCCTGGGCAAAGGGTACTTGTTCTTTATAGTAACCCTGTTCAGCCCTCTATAATCAATGCATAACCTGAAGCTACCATCCTTCTTTTTAACAAAAAGGACTGGTGCACCCCATGGTGATACACTTGGGCGTATGAACCCTTTATCCAACAACTCTTCAAGTTGTTTCTTTAGCTCAGCCATCTCAGCTGGAGCCATGCGGTATGGGCTCTTTGACATTGGAGCCGTCCCTGGTTCCAGTTCTATTATGAATGGGTCTGACCTATCAGGGGGAATGCCCTGTAGTGACCTAAACACATCATCAAACTCACTGACCAGCGGTATCCCATCCGGGCCACCATCCCCTATGACCTCCTTAGTGGTGATTGTGGCTATATAAGCCTCACAACCTTGCTCCAGCATCCTTGCCGCTCGGACTGCTGATAACACTAAGCATCTAGAGGCCAGATTAATACCTTGGTACCTGATAGGGGGTCCACACCCACTCTCAAACTGCACCCTTCCTCGATGACAGTCTAAGGTGGCCCGATTCTTGCCAAGCCAGTCCATGCCTAGGATCACCTCGTGATTCTTAAGGCGGACCACAGTCAGATCCACAGGCATTGCCTTGTCTTGGATCATTACTGGAATGTCTTTAACCAGACCTAGTGAATGCATTACTTGCCCACCGGCTGCACTCACCAAGCCAAGATCATTCCTGGTTCCCATTTAGAACATGCCTTTACCAATCATATCTGGACTCACAAAACTATGTGTAGCTCCAGTATCAAATAATACATGTGTTTCTACACCACCAATACACAAGGTCCCTACATAAGACCTCATCTAAGTATCTAGTCCATCCTAGATTCCTTACCATGCCATTCTAATAAATTTAAAAACTTAAAAAGAATGGGTTTAGAGTTTTACCAGTGATCGCCTTGAAGGGTCCGGACTCATCCACATCCCTTGAAAGCTCATAGACTCGAGGTGATGAAGTTTGGCCTTGCTTGTGATCTGGCCGGTTGTTCTCAACACGACCCTTGCCTTGTCCAGTTTGCAACTGGGGACAGTCCACACGGAAATGCCCTTTCTTGCCACACTGATGACAAGTCCTGGCCTCACTGGTCGAGCCTTGTCCACGGTTCCTGTCCGGACCAGGACAATCTCGAGCTGAGTGATCCATCTTGCCACAACGGGTACAAGCTCCCATTGCCTTCCAGCACTCTCCTCCATGATGTTTGCCACACTTGGGACACTCTGGCCTACCACTTAAGGTCTTACCCCCTTCAGCCGCATCCCTCTTTCTCTTCTTGTCACCACTCTGACCAGAAGACACCACCACACTCTTAAGCCTCTGCTTATTTTCTTCAGCCAGATTGGTCTCCAGCATTGCCATCCTTTCCACCAGCTCAGAGACTGTGTTGAAGGTACGGACTGAGCAATAAGTCTTAAGTTCAGCCCTTAAGCCCCTTATGAACCTGCGGACCTGAACCTTCTCATCCTCAAGTTCCTTACCCACATACCTCCTAAGCCGGTTGAACTCTTCCTCATACTCCCTTACTGACCGCTTGCCCTGAACCAAGTCCAGGAACTTGGCCTCCAAACGGTTCCATGCCTCAGCTGGAATGTACTTGTGGTTGAACTCAACCTCAAAGTCAGAGAACTTCACAATGGAACCATTGGTGCGCTTGTCTAGGGACAGCCACCAATTGTGTGCATCTCCCTCCAGGAAGTGCACTGCTATGTCTCTCTGGTACTCTTCAGGGCACCTTGTAGATTTGAAGTTCCTAACCAGCCGGTCCCTCCACTCATCTGCTTCCATGGGATCAGCACTTCCAGCAAAGTGTTTGATTCCCAAACGAGAGATGTGCTCAAGCACCTTCAGGTAATCAACCTTCTTGGTTGTCCCAACTGGTGGATCCAACTCAATTACCTCAGCTAGAGGCGCCACATAACCACCAGCTCCACCAGCTCCAGGAGCTATCACTTGAGCTTGAGTAGTTTGACCCACTGATGAATTCACAACTGGTGTGAACACTTGGGTCATTGCCAGCATCTAGCTTCCCATCAACTTGATTGCATCAAGTATTTGCTTCATGGTCGGTTCAGCCATTGGTTCATCCGGTCCAATCCTCCCATCACCTTGGATGTTTGGATCAGCCCGGTTACCAGTCTCTGAGGACTCAGCTTCACCTTCCTGATCATTCCTTTGCTGCCCACTAGTTGCTCATAGCTGGCTTCCAGCTGCATTCAGTGGTTGCCCGGTCTCGTCCATCTGCATGTTTTCTCCACCCAGCTGAACCTCAGTCTGATTAACTTGAGTTTCAGTCAGGGTAGCCTCACCGGTACGTCCAGTAGGTGGAACTGACAGCAACACTTGCGGATTGGGCACTGTGGCATCTCCTGGTCCGGATGCCCCTGTCCCATCCTTGTTCTTCCGAGACTTCTTCCTTGTTCCCTTAGGACAACAAAGACAAACACAAAGGCAAAGGTTAGATTAACATTTTTATTTGCAAACCTCAAGCAATCTAATGTTAACCAATACAAAAACCTGCCATGAGACCCAGCCGGATGTGTGATGACCTGCCCTAACCCAACAGCCTAGAATCAAGCATGCTCTGATACCAACTTGTAAGACCCAAACCTGGATCCCTTGATCCAACCAGTCCGCGGCCTTACCTAACATTTCTAAGTGTAATTCAGCCGGTTAAGGTCCCATCTTTACTTAGTCATTTTCAAGCAATTGAGGTTCATGCAATAAATAAATCAATGTGAAAGCTTAAGGCAAACATCATATTATATATATATGTCAAATGTGATCCATACAAAGTATTCAATCATTCAGTTGCACAATAGGCTAACATAAATCCAATGTAAACAACAAGTCACTACATCACACATCCCACACGGCCAAGGTCTTCATGGCTCCTTAGCCTTACCACGATCCCTGTCAGGACCTGAAATCAAAACCCACAACACATATGCATAAGAATCATGAACCGATATCCTAGCAATCACAACCTAAGCATGGTTTGGACACTTAGCCTAATCTGGCCAAAAGTGACCCTTTCTGATACTTGTCCAAAAACTAAATAAAATACATGATAAATCATGATAAATCATGATTAAGAGAATAGTCCAATTGGAATTTCCAGAACCGGCCTCGATCATATTGATCTTGACCATGAACAACCAAACCGGCCACATGGAACCATCTCGAAATCAATGTTATAAATTCAATCTATCACTTTGGTAATTCATTATAAATCCCAACTAAGAGATATCAAACGCCAAATCCCAATAACTCCCTTAGGAACCATGAGATCGGATCATACATGCCCAACCAAGGCCATGGAGAGATTACTCTGATCTAACCAAGCCTTGATGGCGTGTCCATGAGTTTAAACCCATAGATTACTTAAGAATATAATAGAGAAGAGATATATTAACAGGAAAAGAGTAATAGATGCAACCATCCACACATGGATCAAACGGCCCAACCATCCGGATGAATGGTCTTAGGCGGTTTGCACTTGGTTTGCATCCTGTACCTTAGGTGTGTGTTCGGAAGCCCCCACACTCTTCTCTACAGCCTTCTCTTTTCCTCTGGTATCCATTTCCGATCAAGTCTCCTTTTCCCACGGCTTAGAGCCCACCGGAATCACCTTGCCTTCACACGGACTGCCTTTGCGGTCTCACTTCTCTTTTCTCTCTTTGATTCTGTAGAGAATTGGGCAGAGTTTCCCCTTATGTTTCTGATGATTTCTGTCGACAGAGGAGGGTTATATTTATAGGAGAGGGACTTGGCAACCGTCCGGACGCAGTGATTGGCCGTTTGGCCAACGGTTTGGGCTGATCGATCTCAAGCCCAATAGCTTGCCCATCTGCTTAGCTCACTTGCCAAAGCACCCTAGACCCAACGGACACCCATGACCATCATCCGGTCCATGACCATCACTCATGGTCCGCAATAACCGGCCAAGACTCCATCACTCCGTCCAGCTGAGTTGAGCTGAGTACTAGTTGCCTGAGCTGAGTGAGCTACTCCTCCAGCTCCAGTGAGCTGCCCTAGACTGTGTGAGCTACCTACCAGCTCCACCTAGCTGATTGAGCTACTTCCAGACCATATCCAGCTTCCGGACCACTCATCCAGCTATCTTTTCCTTCTTTCTTTCTTATTCTGGTCAAGTCTCAGCCATCTGATGCAGTTAACCTTCTGTTTGGACCATGATACGCTTGCCTTTAGATCATATGACCTGGCCAGTTCATCTCCCCGTACCATGGCCCGTACTGATGGCCTTAGTTAGAACTAGGGACATGACAATATCTTTCTTTGTCACCATGGAGTACAAACCTTCGATCCTCATTTGTTTGGTACACCAGAGTCCCTTGAAGTAGCCAGGGCTAAGGTCCATCCCTAGCTCGTAACTCGAGATTAGCACACCGAGCCAACTCTCCAAGGACGAAACATTTAGCTGGCTGATCGAGAGCTCAAAACGGTGAAGCGCGCGGACGATGGCGCCAGGGATCGGGAACCACATACCGCAATACGCCTAGAAGGCCTCGTAACAAGTAAAGAAACCATGCGGAGGGTTCCTCGCGCTTTCATTGCCGGTCGGGATCCGAAACGTAACTCCACTCGGAACTTGGTAAAAGTTCCGGAGAGTCGTAAGATTTTCAGGAGAGAACATGCTCGGCGTGAATGGCGCACCCGGCGGCCTCAAAGGTCTTCTGGGAATGGGAATGTCCAGCGGAGGCGGAAGCGAGCCGCAGAGAGCTCTGTAGTACGCCTCCCTCGCATCTTCCTCAACCTCGAACTCTATTTTCGGGGTGACCACATCGTTAGCTGGAAAGTCGCCCGAAGACGAATGTGAGGAAGAATGCTTCTTAGAAGATCTTATTCTTGAAGACATTTTTCTTTGAGAAAAGAGAGAATTCTTAAGAGTAAAGTTCTTGTGATGAAGTGAGAATGATAAAAAAATCTTACTCCATCTTTATAGTCAAATAAAGTTACTATTCGCTCCGACTTTCGGCAAACGATTACGTCTCCACACCTTCCTAACAAGCTATACCGCAAGCTAGGACCAAAATCGGTCAAGACGGAATCGATGCCCGAAAGTCCTCGGAAAAACCAAGTGATGGTCAAAACCTCGAAAAGCCGAGAAAACGAATAACCGAAATGGGTTACCCGACGGACACGGACCTGGGCGCCGGTGGCATCAAACGGGACACGGCCCGGGCGCCGGTGGCTGCGCCAACGCCACGGCCCCGGGCGCCGGTGGCTGCACCCACGCCACGGCCCCGGGCGCCGGCGGCACCCAAGCCATGGCCTCGGGAGCCTGCGCCCACGCCAAGGCCTCGGGCGCCGGCGGCTGCGCCCACGCCAAGGCCCCGCACAATGGCGGCTGCGCCCACATCACGGCCTTGGGCACCGGCGGCTGCGCTCACATCACGGCCCTGGCGCCGGCGGCTGCGCCCACATTGCGGCCCCGGGCACCGGCGGTTGCGGCCACTCCGTGTTCCCGTGCGCCGTGTTGCGGATCGCTCGGCGAGTGCGGGGAATTCCTCGTGAAACCATCCTGATTTTAGTCCAATTACGTACTTTGCATCCTTGCTCAAAGCCTCGCAGTTCAAATCTTTAAAGTCGTGAATCTAAAACCCCTGTTTCGTTTCAATCGGAATCATCGGGAAAGTTTCGAAAAACCACGAAAGGTTCGGTTAACGGATAGATTTCAATTCATCGTATAAAACAATTTCGGTTATTCTAAAAACACCAATCATCTCAACTATACGAGGAATTGGGTTCTTTCGGAAGACCGATATCATGACAGAGTATTTTCTCGTAAAATCGTAAAAACGTCGAAGATCTAAAGAACGGCCCGAAAAGGCACAAACCTGACCAAACGGTCCATTTACGATTTTTTAAATCAAGCTCGAGATAAATATGACGGTTTATGTTTATTTTTTACATAACAAGATAAATGTCAAATTTCCGAAGATAAATGTCAAGTTTCCCGAAGATAAATGTCAAGTTTCCCGATGAACATGAAGATGGACGAAAATGGAAAAAGCCCGATTCGCGACAGATTTGGCCCAAAGGAAGGATAACCCAACCTAGGAGGAGTGTATAAGACAGCTTAGGCAATTTTCCGTTTTTACTATCGCGCTGCGACTCAACTAGGTTAGACTTAGGTTGCTAAACTAGCGAACTTACCGACAGCTCTCGTAGCCGAGGCTCTTACCTGTTGTTCACGCTCAAACGCGGAGGACCCATAGCGATCACGCCCACAACACGGAGGACTGCATAGCCCTTAAGATGGAGGTCAGCGAGCTCCTCAAGAGAGGTCATCAGAGGAAATTCCTCTCAGACAAGGCCAAGAACCTTTTAAATAAGGAAGGTCCCGATCTTCTTGCCGAAGCCGCCCCTGGATTGCCACCGCAACAAGACCGGGTGATCCATGTCATCTGAGGCGGATTGGAAGTAAGTGGAATCAGCAGTGCTGCTACCAAGAGAAGCACTCGCAATGCCAGGAACGGCCAAGAGGCCGAAGGTCCTAAGCTCCTAGGAACGGACGAAATCAGCTTCACCGCGAAGGAGCAAGGGAAGGTCCTAGCACCTCACCACGATGTCCTTGTTATTTCGCTTACCCTAGCATATTGCTTGGTTAAGCGAATACTGGTGGACAACGGGAGCTCTAGCAATATCATCTTCCATTCGGCCTACACCGATCTAGGGCTGGAACCTAAGGCGCTAACGAGGAAGGCAACCCCTCTCGTAAGCTTCAGCGGAGAGGTAAAGCAGACCTTGAGGGAAGTCCTCCTCCCGGTATATGCCGAAGAAATAAATCAGGCAAGGAAGTTCCTAGTCGTCAACTGCCCTTCCTCCTATAATGTTATATTAGGAAGGCCCTGGATCCATGACATGGGAGCCGTACCCTCGACTCTCCATCAGTTGATCAAGTTTCCGACCCCCCCGGGGCATTAAGACTATCAAGGGAGACTAAAGAATTCCAGATCCTGCTATCAAACTACCCTAAAGGAGAAGACCCATGTCTTATAGCAATTACAGAAGAAGCTTCCGGTCCCACATACAGAAGAGCCGAATCGAGCGACGCATCACCGTCAGCATCGATTGATATCAGTCCAAGTCAAGGACAACACAAGGAAAAATCGATCGACACCACTACTTGTGTATCGATCGATACTAGTCAAACCGACATGGAGAAAATTGGAAATTTCGAAAAAGGAAATTCCAAAATTGGAAAAATTGGAGATATGAAGCACTATATAAAAAGCCACGGGGAATAAGCTATTTCTCACACCCTAGAAGCAATAAAAGATGAATCAGCCACCTTCCAACCCTAATGGAGAAGCATTCAGTTGTAGACTTCCCCATCAGATATGCAACACGAAACCCGATCGACGAGTGTTCATCCAAATCGATCGATACTCAACCCTTACCATCCGATTCTATTAATAATGATTAGTTAGTTCATGATTTTCTAACACCAGATAAACTTGGTAATTTCAGGAACACAGAAGGCCAGAGAAGAGCTTGGAAGAAGCCAATGACTGCTACGTCAATCCCCTACAACAGAGAAGAGATGGATGAGATGCTCACAAAGGCTCACATCACACAAATCGATTCCCTCAAATATTTCAAGTGGAAGATCGATAGTGTCTACCATCCACTCGATGACAAGATCACATGGCTAACAAAAAACATAAAGCTCCTTACGGATACCATCAAATCCATTGATCAGAATCAGAGAAACGAAACTCGAGCAAAGATTTCTATGCCATCATTATCGGCAGACGACAGATGGAAATCGTCGACCGATGACGATTTCCCGAAATCGATCGAAAAAGACCTCAAGCCATCGATCGATACGCCAATCAGACTATTGACCCCTTTTCCGTAAAAGTTCGACAAACCGAACAACCAATCGATCGACAGAACATTTGATCTGCCGATCAACGAAGGCCAACCAGCAATGTTCCGAGCTTTAAAAAAGGAGATCAAGCAAATCTTGGGATCAGGAAACCAATGGGAAGTAGAAAGCCTACAAAAGCAGCTGGATATATTCTACTGCAGCATTAACAGCAACATGGATTGGATAAGCACGAGAGGAGAGCTTATGCAAAAGGAGTTGAAATTACTACGCCACAAGCAGAAAACATTGGGATCGATCGATAGTAACAAAGCAAAATCGATCGATAGACGCTTTATAAGATTAGAGGACAAGATGTATTCTTTTGAAGACACACTTGGTCATTCCTACTATCCAATGAGTGATGACATGGATGCGCTATCCAACAGAATGGATGCTTTGCAACAAGAGATGGAGACAATTCAGAAGCAACTCGATTCACAACAGACGACACATCCACCTATCTACACTACTACACCCATATCAGTCATCTACCCACAAGAACCAGCCGATGAGCATACAGAATCGATCGACGCCAAAGAGGTTGCATATCGATCGATTGCTAAACAAACCATGACGGATGGAATTCAGAATTCCATTACAAGCCGAAGTATGGAGCAAGAGCACACGACACTCTATACCCACGCAAGAAGAAGTTAACAAGATGATCTCTAAGTTATATACAACCTTAGAGGATGCGGAGGAAGAGTACACCAGGCAGTTTGCTGCTGTTTATGAGTCATTCGATGAGAACTTCGACACTCTATACCCACGCACAGAACCATTGGTTGAAGACATCACGGATATTCGGAGACAACTTGCAACTCAACCTTCAAAATGGAAATCGACCGACACGACACCACATATGTCTCTCAATACTACCAACCCGACAACGATCGACTACGCAATAGTTGCATCGATCGACTACGCAATAGTTGCATCAATCGATACTGCCACACCATTCGACCTACATGAACCTACTATGCTCGCGCTTCATTTAATAGTTGCATCGATCGATACTGCCACACCATTGGAAATCACCACTTCTGCATTGAAAATTTTGAGAGGAGACTTCAACTTCTAACAGATGACTTAGCAGATATGCACCAGAGATGGACTAGATCAGATGATGCCAAAACAAGCCTCACTGTAACTCAGTCCACAAAAGAAGGAGATGTTTGCCCACAAGCAAACAACTGCTCCTACCACAACTAAGTCATTCAACCTCCAAAGTCAAGCTAAATGACTATAACAAAGCGCTGAGTGGGAGGCAACCCACTATTAGGTATTTTTATTATTATTAATTATTTTTACTACTTACTTTCGTATTTATTTTATGCAGGTCTATAAAAAAAATAATAAAAAAAGATCCAAGTAGACGTTTACCTTTTCTATCGACCGACACGACCTAGTCGACATCGATGGACTTCACTACATCCGCCATGATCGATACTCTTTCATCTACATCGATCGATATGGTATCGATAAGGTATAACGTTCTAACTTGTTCAAATTCGTTAATTATACTTATGATTTTTATAAACTCCGATTGTTTTACACTAGCGACAGTGTAATTTAAGTCTGGGGGGATTACTAAGGATTTTCTATTATTTTGAGTTTTTTTATTAAAAATGTTTTTAAAATTTTTTTATTGAGTCAAGAAGGGGACAATGATCTTAATGATATTACCTTATCATTTTCTACACCAGTTTTAGATTTATTGATTACAGAAGTGCTAAAGATACTAAAGTAGATCAACTTGTCTACTATGTTTGCACTTACTGAGATTGTTTGAAGGAACCAAAGCTGACCTCCAACCTAACACTGACATCACCTGCTTGTCTTGGGGCTCGTTATACATAGGATCGAAATCCTCCTACAAGTCTGGAAGGTAAAAAGTCAGTGTGTTTCTTGTTTCCTTCCTTCTCTTTCTTCGGCATCTCAAGATCTAAGTTTATAAATAAAAGATTGATATGACTTCTTGAGAGGCAGAGGGATAGGTAAATTACCGGTGACCACATTATTCTAAATCTCAAGGATGATCACACATTGTGGAAACGAGAGATAGGTAAATTACCTGTGACCCAATTATTCGCTACACTTTGTCAAAATGTATGAGTTACAAATGCAACAATGTCAATGAGATGAAATAGATGGTCTGAATCAGCATAAAAATTCATTGAAATTGAAACTAATAAGAGATTCAGAGAAGAGAAAAGAGGGAATAAGGAAACCAGAGAAGACTTCATGTGTGTTCAGAAACTTGTTTGAGTTGAATCCATGTGTCCTGTGATCGATACTCCCAAGGTAAAGCTACACTTTTATTTTATGCAAAGAAATGAGGTTAGTAGAGGAACTTTTAGACATGATTGGTTAAGTTGCTGGCTAGGAGAATTCAGTTGCTAGACTAGGATATTGTATAGTGCACTTTTTTTGATTAGGATGTCTATAATTTGGATTGCACTACTAGAGAGATATGATTTTGAATGATAGACATATTGAGTTCCTGCTGTTTTCAAACATTTTCCAAAGACTACCAGTTGTTTTTGCTTGAGGATAAGCAAAAGGTTAAGTCTGGGGAGTTGATATACCATGATTTTGACCCACTTTTACCCATGGTATATTGGTATTTTAGGATATATTCTATCCATTTTTGGTCTTTATTGCATAATTATAGGTTCATGAGCTAATGATTTTGGAGAAAGACCGTATCGACCATTCGAGGTCGACAAGGAGAGGCGCGCGTCGATCGATGACATTTAGTGCTATCGATCGACACTTAGCCCGGCAGAAGCCCGCATTTGGTCACAGCCGACTTGAAGCCCAAGACACCATCTATTTACTATAATGCCCCTGACGTGTTTTAACCTAATTATTCTAGTATTTAAGTCTTACCTATGTGTTTTGGGAAAAGGGAGGTTTTTCTACAATAGTTTTTAGTTTCATAGTTTTGGTGAGAGAGAGAGTTATCAAAGTGAGAGCGTTCTTGAAAACCATTTATTTATCTATTCTATTTACAGAGCTTTCTATGATTTTGTCTATAACTTGGCTATGTCTTAGTAGACACCTTTGTTAGATTTAGGGTTCAAATAGGTATGATGGATTAACCCAAAATATGATTACCTGAGCATGTGATATTCATCTCAGAAGATCATGCTTAATGCTTGTGTAGGAGTAGCTAACCTACCCATGAATACAAAGATATAATCCTTGGATCTATCTTCTTTGAGCCAGCAGTTTTCCTGGAACAAGCGACAGCTGACTGGGTGATTGTTTGGTGAACTGTATTCAACCTACGATCGGTAAAGCTTACTAGTAGTGCATTGATCGATACTCCTATAGAGTGATCGATCGGTAGACGCGGGGTAAATGACAATCGATACATGCGACATCATATCGATCGATACATGCGACAGCAAGTCGATCGATACATGCAACGGCATATCGATCGATACCTTAATCTATGACTCGCCAGGGGCGTGTTCATCGGTTCTAGTTATTAGATGGTCGCAACGACAGCTGGGCTATTGCTTAGTTGGGTTCTTTAATATCATGCAAGCATCTCACATAGGAATCATACCTATATAATCCTGATAACTTGAATAGTAACCTTAGATCTGTTGGGGTAAAAAACGGTTAACTCTAAATCAACGGCTAAGATTAATTCTTATTCACGGATTTTCCGCAAAACGTTCGCTGGGAAAAAGACCGGAAGTGAACGAACGAGCGAATCCTGCTCAAAAGCCACTCGCGCGGCAAGTTGAACCACAACGCGAGTCAGCTCGCCCGCGAGTTGAACCATCACATGGGTCAGCTCGCCCGGCGAGTTGAACCATCATGCGGGTCAACTCGCCAAGCGAGATGAACCATCACATGGGTCAGCTCGCCCGGCGAGTTGAACCATCACGCGGGTCAACTCGCCCGGCGAGTTGAACCATCACGCGGGTCAACTCGCCCGGCGAGTTGAACCATCACGCGGGTCAGCTCTCCCGGCGAGTTGAACCATCATGTTGGTCACCTCGTCCGGCGAGTTGCGGGTCAGCTCGCCCGGCGAGCTGAACCGTCACGCGGGTGAGCTCGCCCGGCGAGTTGAACTGTCATGTGGGTCAACTTGCCCGGCGAGTTGAACCGTCACACGGGTCAGGTCGCCCAGCGAGTTGAACCGTCACACGGGTCAGCTCGTCCGACGAGTTGGACCATCACCCGGGTCAGCTCCCCCGACGAGTTGAACCATCATGCGGGTCAGCTCGCCGGCGAGTTGAACCATCATGCGGGTCAGCTCGCCCGGCGAGCTGAACCACGACGTGGGTGTACTCGTTCGGCGAGCTTGACCCGATCCCGGCCTGTACGACTCACTTCGACTCCCGTATCTTCCGTATAGCTGTGATATCCATTCTTCGGGGCCACATACTTCTTGTTTCTTTTCGATTAAAGTTATTCTCGAAATTCTATATCTAAACCCGAGAAATCGTATAAACGCCAAAAGGCCTAAGAACGATCCGCAAGGGTCCAAACTGGTCTAGAGGCCCATCTACGTTCTCAGAAGGGATTCGAGCTCATAGAAGTTATGACGGTTTGTCCTAACTCGCGGAAATACGATAAATGGTAAGTTTCCAAAGATAAATATGAAGATTCGAGGATAACTACGAAGATCAATGAGAAATGGAATATTCCCAAAAAAGATAAACTTGGGCCCAAAGGCAAAGGAATAAACGGGCCACCGACCTAGAGCAACTATATAAGGAGAGCTGGAGCATAAGAAGAGGGGATCCGAAATTTAGACTTAGAAAATTCCTACTAGCTTAGAGAACTTAGAACTTAGGCGGTGTGGGAACCGAAATTCGCACCGTCAAATTATCGTATAAATAAGGAAAGTAGGAATAGCCTAATTTTTCCAGAGGTCCCGGATTTCTGCGGAGCCAACGACAAGTGACCAAACAGACGCAGAAAATATGAAAAGATAACAAAACGAGTTTTACGTAAAGTAGATATATTTTTCGAATTCGCGTAAGAGCGTTGCGATGATTACAAAAGATTGTAAAAGCTTTGACTGCGAGAACTGTCGGCGATTTTTCTAGTTCTTGCCGTCTCAAAACCTTAAACCTAATTGAGTCGCAACTCGATAACAAATGACGAAAACCGTACGAAAAAGGTTTTTTTAAGATTTGGGACTGGACCTTATGAAAGGCTGCCTACGTACCCCTTTCGAGGATCAAGTCAGACGTAGTTCAGTTAGAAAGGATTGAACAAGAGTGCCATCAGAGGCTGTTTACTTTGGCTAAGTTTGGCATTAAAAATATCTATAAAATCGTGGTTTTTATAAATCGAGAGAACTTCCGTTTATCGAAGTTTGAGGGACAGGGTTTGAGTTGTCGTCTCATTCCTGCCTCTCAGATGATCACCGTATCCATGATTGTACAAAGCGAGATTTTTCGTGGTTTACTGATTTACGCGAAGGTTCGTGAAACGGATAAACTTAAGTGAAGAGACAAGTTTTCGAATCTCGCATCGGGTATTGATACTATGTCTGTGAGATGTTAAGTACCAGCAAGGCTGGGTTTAGGGCAAGACCTAGGTTCACTCTCGGACTAAGGCTTTGCGATGACAAATCGGCTTTCGTTTTGCCTGTTTGCGATTTTAACCTGACTCGTACCGATTTAAAATCCGCGAAGTGTTATCGGCTTATATGATTTGTCTAGGTACGAATCGAAGCTACTTCCTTTACGAAGCGCTTAGACGAAATTTCGGTTTTCTTGTATAACGCGCTATGTTATCCTTGTCGGATGTAAGAGAGCCTACCCTTAGGTGGCTTGTCTGTTTAGGACGTTAGAGTTCGTTTGTTGTGATCAGCAACAACGATATGATACCGTTTTGAAGGTGTGTTACAGTTTAGAGTTCCTGAGACGAGAATTTCGTCTGGAATGTTTTGAGGAAAAAATATCCTTCGAGCGTTAGCGACGTCTCGCAGTGCCGAAGGTTGAGTTTTCCATGTGCCGCATTTCGTGTTTGAAATGTTCGCAGGCTTGGAGGTGTTTTGCGATTGTTCGGAGCCAAAAACTGTTGTTTCAGCTTTGGTGCTGAATTTTTTGATTTTCCGGAACTAAGACCGAAGGGTCGCGTAAATTTGTTCCAGGGAAATAGCGTCTTCCTTCACTGTGCTTCGTGAAGTGTTGGCCTCCCGAGGGATTTATTTTGTGTATATTTAAGAATGACTCGTATAGCTCTAGGAGCTTTGTTACGAGTGTTTCTTTTTATGCCGCGTTTTACGGGCATACAGAACTTAATCGATTGATGATAAGTTTAAATCTTCTGTTAACCATATGGTTGTTAGGACTGTGTTTCGTTACGAAGAATTCGTCGTATGATAGTCACTTGGCATTTCACGACAAATCGTGGATTGTCGTTCAGCCGTTAGCCGTTAAGCGGTTGGAGCGGTGTTCGCTCAGTAGTTTTGGATTGGCATGGAGGCTAGGTGCAGTCGTATAGCCAGGGAAGTTGTTGGTAAAGGATCGTCGTAGAATATGTGCGGATTCGGTTGCAGGGTCATTTCCTGCTTGGACGTAGCCGAGGGTAGTAAAAACAGGAATCAGCAACCTTATGGAACAAAAATTATCTACTACTGATATCCGTTGGATCCGTTATTTTATTTTACGAAAGAAAACGGGTTAACCTTTCTTTCGAAGGTTTTTCTTTCTTTAGGAAGCAGGACGAGTGTGCCTTAGAATGCGTGGCGATCATTTCTCGGTTTTTTCGAGAGACTAGATCGGTTTGCATGCTCTGCCTGGAAAGTCAAGGAACAATGGAATAAGACTGGAAAATTTGCCTAAGACTTAGCCTGCTAGACTATCCACCTACGTTCTAAGTTCCCTAAATTTTCCTAAGACTTAGCTTGCTAGACCATCCACCTAGGTTCTAGTCGGACGTACCTTAGTCTCATTGATGATTCGAGATTGCCTCCTCTTCCTTCTTCTTCTCCTCTTTTCTTCTGATTTTATCGAAAGTTTATTAGGCGTTTAGGAATGGCCACTTTCGATTCAACGTCAAAGGACTTCGAAAAGTTAGTTATCGAATTTTATATGAATTGGTTTTCGATGAATTTCTGACGAGAATATCAGAATGAGGAAGGGATATCAAGGTCCAAGTTCGTCCTCGTTTCTTCGTATCTCTGGTTTTACCAAATTGACCAGGTGTGCTTTGTATATTGTTTAAAACTCTATCAAACGTTATGAATAGATGTTTTTGACTCAACGTGGTGGAATCTGGTAAAATCACATTGTGTTTTATGCATCGAAGGAATTTTACGAAATCGTTGAACCAAAGGGAGGAGAAGCAGACAAAGAGGGGAGTTTTGGAAAGACGGGTCAATGGACAAGGCGTCACTCGAGTGAGGCTCTCAGTTCGTCAGACTGTGAGCGAACTGGTCCTGTTCCAGATTCGATATTGTTTGGCTTTATGAATGATGTTTCGTAAAATATGGCTGAGCTTGATCTTACGAAAGCTGTTTCCTAAAACGCTGTCGAGCTTTTTATTTTTCGAGAGTTATTCCACAACTGTTGCCAAGTTAATTTTACGGGAAGTCGTTTCGTAAAATTGTTGTCGAGTTTAATTGTACAAAATCCTTCTCGGGAAATATTGTCGAGTATTATTTTACAAAAAGTGTTCCGTAAAATGTTATCGAACTTAATATCAGAAATCCTTGCTGCGGTGAGGCATAATTTTGGTGACTAAACTTAATCATAAACTTTCTCGTTTCCGTAGGATTGACCCGAAGGAGTTTTGAGTAGTTTTTCGAAAGTAAGCTTAGTAGAGAACAGTCGAGAGTCCGCAACGAGCAAAATCTTAGGTGTCAGAAAACGTCTTAGCAGTGAGGGATATGATCTTTCGTTTTGGATTTGTTTAGGCTTTTTTTAGTCTTCGTTAACCAAATTAAGTTTCGAGTGATTTTATAGAAATCACTCCATTTTTTTGAAACTGGTTGAGAAGGATGGCGAGCTGGTCGGGACAGAGTCGAGACAAACCACATTCACAACGGGAGTTGCTCAGAAGAGTTGTTTGGAAGAAGTACGGTAAATGTATCGGTCTTCCGAATGAATCCCAATTCCTCGTATAGTTAAGATGATTGGTGTTTTAGAATAACCGTAATCGTTTTATACGATGAATTGCAATCCATTCGTTAGCCGGACCTTCCGAGTTTTTTCCGTAACTTTGCCGATCGTTCTGATCGAATGAAATGAGGGTTTTAGATTCACGGTTTTAAGAGTTTGCACTACGTGGCTTCGAGCGAGGATGCAAAGTACGTGATTGGACTAGTGTTGTCGGGATGGTTTCACGAGGAATCGGCCGCACTCGCTGAACGACCAGCAGCCCGGCGCCCAGGACCGTGACGTCGGTCTGGCCACCCGGCGCCAGCGAGTGACAGCAAGCCGAGACGAGTCCCACTTGTTTTCGTCGTAAAATCTCAACGGAAACTCCGATTGAGACGAAACGAAAAGCGTTTCGAAGAGGAATCAAAGGAGAACACAAAGGAGGACTCCTTTGAGGCCTGACAGGTCGCTATAGCGAGTGTGAATGTCATCTCGGTCTCTATAGCGAGTGGAAGGGAGCCAAGATGAGTCCAACTTGTTTTCGTCGTAAAATCTCAACGGAAACTCCGATTGAGACGAAACGAAAAGCGTTTCGAAGAGGAATCAAAGGAGAACACAAATGAGGACTCCTTTGAGGCCTGACAGGTCGCTACAGCGAGTGTGGATGTCATCTCGGTCGCTATAGCGAGTGGAAGGGAGTCAAGACGATTCCAAATTGTTTTTGATGCGGCCATCAAACCAGTGTTCGAACCAGAAGTCAACCAACCTGCTCAAACCGGCCACTTTGGAGGTACCAGCGACAGAGGTCCAGTCCCAGGCGAATATCTCAACCATAAAAAGGTCTTTTGTCATGCATCCAATTTTCCTAGAAGGCCAACTCATGAAGGATTCACTGAGGCTTGGAATTACAAGAAAAGATTCACGGAGGAAGAAGTTATGAATTTTACAAACCGGAGGTTCCCCAGCCCATCCATCTGCGAGTACCCGACTTTTGAATGAGATTCAAGCCCGATGAAGAAGCGGCCTGAACCAAAGCCGATCATAGGATTCAAGAGGAGTCTCTCAGCGTTCCAGAAAGCCAAATATCAGGAGAAATTGCCACGGAAATCAGGAGTTATGCCCAATTTGCCAGAACCGGGCAAACCAGTTCTACACTTGCCTCAATTGGAAGCTAACCGGTTCAATCAGCTTCAAACCAGACATTGGCGTCCAGAAGATCATTTCAACCAATCAGGAGGTATTCCAGGAATCCTTATCTACGCCAGAGCCCAGGAGATCAGTTGGTTCAATGAAGACTCACTTAAATCAAACCGGAGCTATTTATGGAAAGATTGGACAATCTTTCGGTTTGATTATTTTTCAAGCAATTCCAAACCGACCA
Organism: Raphanus sativus; assembly: GCF_000801105.2. Classification (NCBI taxonomy): domain Eukaryota; kingdom Viridiplantae; phylum Streptophyta; class Magnoliopsida; order Brassicales; family Brassicaceae; genus Raphanus; species Raphanus sativus. The sequence goes on along the minus strand of NC_079514.1, from coordinate 21,634,266 downwards.
GAAGACATTAGGACTAAACCAGGACGTCCAGGAGACATTATAGGAGTCCAAGAAGAGTTCTACAAGTTCCTACTATGCACCAGCCCCCATTGGATCAGGAGGATCCACACTTACACCAAACTGCTTTATTTGGAGAATCTTGCAATAAAGCTCCAACAGCTCTTTTCTCTTCAGATCAGGCACGACATCAGCTCATTCCAGACAATAAAGGAGATTCCCAGGAAGCTCACTTATCCCCTTAAACCATCCAGGTTCAAGAAGATATCAAGATACAAGATCATCTCTTTTCAAAGGCCACAAATCAAGCTAAAGGCTAGTATCATGGAGCCATCAAAGCCTTTGCTTCCAAGATTTTTATTTCAAGTTTATTTCTTTCCTTTAGTCAATTTTAGACTGTTAGAGTGTTATTCTGTCGAGCCTATATAAGCTCAGTCCCTTTCATCTTTGTAAATCACCCTTGAATTTTATGAATGAAAATGCAGTTTTCTAGTTTTCTTAAAACTATTGTTTCAAGTCTTTAGAGTTTGTGAGAAGCAGCTCCAGAGTAACCAGGCTTATCAAAGTCTCCTTTCACAGAGCTTTTTGGTGTCTATTCAATCCATTTCGTCCATCATCCCATCTGGTTGAGAGATTCAATCAAACCTTCATCCGCAAATCCACTTCAATCCATCATTCGATCAAGCTGAGAGTGATACACATCCAGCAGCTTGATTCCACCATATCTATCCTTTATCTTTGTCTATTTATTCTGATTTATTCTTCATATCATTAGCATCTCATTCATCTTCTATTTGTTTCTGTTTTGTTTCATAAAAACTCATAAAAATCTATCTTTTTTGTTTTCAGGTTGAACCTCAGTTTATCAAGTCTTAAAGTCTGATTTCCAGGCTGTATCATTTGGTATCAGAGCCTAAGTTCCTGACTAAGGTGATATCTATCCTTGCATATCATATTTGCTTGCATTTGTTTTTCATTTATAAATCAAAAAGCCATAAAAACAGTTTCTGCATTTTTGTGTTCTTGTTGCATTCAAAAAAAAAAATATAAAAAGAGGAAGACAAGTTTATTTTCGTGTAGATCATCTAGGATTCTAATTTTTTTTTCATTAGCTTGTTTACATTCATTGCCCAGCTCCCCTTGCCATTTTTAGATTTTGTGCATTCATTTCAAAAAAAAAAAAAATCTGCATTTTACATTTTTTTGATTCTTGCATTGAAAAGTAAAAAAAAAAAGCATATCATTTTAATTTCGTGCATATCATATTTGTTTCATCATTTTGATATTTGCATTTATAAAAAAAAAGTGTTTGCATTTATTTGTTTCCATTTGAAAAAGTCAAAAAAATCTGCATTTTAAGTTGTTTCCATATCTTCTTGCATTGCATATCAAATCTGAAAATTCAAAAAAAAAATCATCCTAGTTTTTGTTTCATATCATATTAGTTGATCCATTTCGTGATTGCATCAGAAAATAAAAATAAAAAGTTTTTATTGCATCTTAGATTATTTCATTTTGGTTTATCATTTGCATATCGGTTTAGTGTAAATTTCATTGTTGCATTTGTTTCATTTTTGTTCCGACCAGAATTTCCCTATTCTTCACTTGATCTTTGAGATTGTTTGAAGGAAGAAATGGGATTGAAAGAACCAGGCCAAATCATAGAGACCACACTGAGCCAGCAATTGCAGCTTTACAAAAGCTCAAAGAGGAGATTGCTCGGTTGGAGAAAGGAACGAAGGCACAAGGCCAACGTACACAGCCAGAAAAAAGAAGATTTGGAGATGCACCTGAGGCTGTCTATGTCGATCCCAAGTCACCAGATCCTACAAGGATCAATCAAACTCTAATTTCTAAAACCCACAACCATCATGTTGTTAATTCTCGGTTTGGTTATAACTCTTTTGCTGATAAAATTGAACTCTTTAAATTTTCAGGAAAAAGAGGTTATCTTAGATGGGAAAGAAACCTTGATGAATGGTTTCACTACAACAACATCCTGAAGGAAGAAAAGCTAGCTTATGTCATTGATCATCTAAAAGGAGATTCCTTTAAATGGTGAGTTCAAGAAGTAGATGGTAGATGGTTTTACAAGGAGCCAACTATCAAAACGTGGGGATCACTTAAGAGAGCCATGAGGTATGAGTTTGCACCAGGTCTTACAAGATCTCAAATCAAGGAGAAGTACCCAAGGAGGTATCCAACTCATGGTTCCCAAGAAGCAAGAAAAGCTGTCCACAAAGAGGGTCAAAGAACCTTGTCTCAACAAGCCAACTTTCAGCCAAACCAGGGGCACGCCGTTGTCCATTGTTTAGACCAGAAAAGGGACATCCTAAGGGCCAGGGAGGTGAGTAAAAATTTCGGCCAAGACACCTGGAGCAGACACAAAGAAGAGCCAGACAAACCAGTACTTCAAGCAAAGGCTATGGTAAGTCCAATACTTGATAAATTAGTTTATAAATCATCTTCCACTGGTATGAGTCACTTGCCTTTGTCAAAGGATGTTAAGACAGGTCTTGAGGTCCAGATAAACACATTCCCCACATCCTTATTGGAATCAGAAGTTGTCCATGATTTATGTCAAGAATAAAGAGATTCCAAACCCAAAGAGAGAAGAGGCACCAAGCCAAGGTAAGTCTTCTAACTCTAAGGATTTAAAAGAGCAGATATGTTATAAATGTCATAAAAGAGGACACTTTGCTGTAGTTTGTCCAAATAAGAAAGCATTGAAAGAAAAATCACTAGAAGAGAAAACAGATTTATCTATAAAAAGTGATAGTTATATTCAATCTGATTTATTGGTTCAAAATTCTTGTGTGATGCACTTGTCTTTGTCAAAAGGTGTTGTAACAGGACTTAAGGAGCAAGAATTCATAGGAGATGAACCACAAGGCGTGACTCTTGTGATGGACCAGAAGATAGTTCAAGACACAAAGAAGTCCATGATGCTTAATGAAGCAAAACAGTATTAGAAGTATCACACCAAGGTAAGTGTTTAACACCACCTTTAGATACTAGTACTGATGTGTGTGTTCTTGGAACAGGGAGTAGAAAGGAAGACTATATTCTTACTGATGTTCCAAGTAAGGAACCAGACCATAAGGTAAGTCATGAACCATCTCACATGAGGAACCCAAAATCTGAACAATTGATTGTTCAAATTCCAAAACCTATGGTAAGCTTAATTTTTGATCAGCATGTTCTTAATATTTCCATGAAGAGATTAATCCACTTTTCTTGTCCAAGAGAATGTGAAATATTTTCAGGAACCAAGGGGGAGTACACTGCCCAAAAAGAAGAGACACAATCCATGATGTTACAAGATGCTGATTTAATGCCATTAGAAGTCAGCCAAAGAAAGGGATGTGTTTCTAATTTAAAATCATCCCTATTACTTGATTATTCAGATATGACTCACTTGTCTTTGCCAGAGAGTTTTGATCCAGGAATAAGACAAGAAGATGATCATACCAGCCTAGGTAAAAAGGTGCAAGAAAGGCAGCCATCAATCCAAAGCTGTCCAAAGAAGAATTTAATTCTTCATCATGCTGATGCACCTATGGTAAATTCGACCACAACACATTCTGTTCATACATCTCCAGTATTAGATATAATTAATTTGGTCTTTGTCCAGAATGTTGAGAATTTTTCAGGCTGCAAAGAAGAAAGCTTTAAAGAAATCCCACCGGATAATCTTTTATTGCTTGGAGAATCAGTCTCAAAGATGGTCAGAACCATCAACTCCAAAAGTGTGGAGAACCATCAGCTCCAGAAGAAAAGAAATGACAATGTCCAGGCCAGAGGCGTGATCATTTCCCATCTTTTTAAAGAAGAGCCACCAGATGCACAACCCATTACCAAACCGAAATTGTATCAAGGTAAGGTTCTAAACTCCCAAAAGAGAATGAAACCTGACTTGCTCTATTGTGGTGTATCAGGTTATCCAGTTTTGAGGTCAAAACCTTCACAAGGTGGAGGGAATGATGCGGCCATCAAACCAGTGGTCGAACCAGAGGTCAACCAACCTGTCCAAACCGGCCACTTTGGAGGTACCAGCGACAGAGGTACAGTCCCAGGCGAATATCTCTACCACCAAAAGGTCTTTTGTCATGAATCCAATTTTTCTAGAAGGCTAACTCATGAAGGATTCACCTTGAATGTCGTACATCCATGTGAGTAATCTCACTAATAGGGTTTGCTAAGATCTAAGGTCCCTTGGGGCCTGATCCAGCTAGTATGCCCCTTTAAGTACATTGGAGTTCCTATAACCCCTTTAGCCGTAACTAATAATGTATTTTATATGCTTAGTCCGGAGACGTTATCGCATACATATGAGTAGGAAACCAGTGTACTTAAATATATAATAGTAATAGTAGTAGTATAGAAAGCTTGATCCGAGGACCTTACTTTAGAAATGATAGAATTTGAGACGCACGGCGTTCCAGCAGTTATGTTGGACCTTGCCGTCGCTGTCTTGCAGCTTATATGCTCATGCCCCCTGCACCTCTATTACCTTATAAGGATCCTCTCATCCGGGGGAGAGTTTTCCGGGTGATTTGTCCCTGGTATAGTCGCAGACTCATCTTAGGACCCAGTCCCCTTTCTGGAAGGTCATGGATCTGACCTTCTTATTGTAGCTCTTGGCTACTTCAATTGATAGGACGCATTTCTAAGGCAGGCCGCCTCTCTTTTTTCATCGAGTAGGTCTAGACTTAGGGACATTAGCTCGTTGTTCTCTTCCTGGGAGAGGAATTCGGAGACCATAGTCCTGACGTGCACCTCTGTGGGTATCACTGCTTCAGCACCATAGACAAGTGAGAAAGGAGTCTCTTAGGTAGCCGTTTTTGGGGTTGTCCGATAGGCCCAAATTACTCCGTGTAACTCTTCTGCCCATCGCCTATGGGCGTCCTCCAGGCGCTTCTTGAGCATGTTTACCACTGTCTTGTTGGTGGACTCCGTTTGCCCGTTTGATTGGGGGTGTCGTGGTGCTGAATAGGAGAGTTTGATGTTCCAGTCCTTGCAAAAATTTCTGAAGTTGTAGCTTGTGAACTGGGTTCCGTTGTCGGTGACGATTTCGTGAGGGGTTCCGAAGCGTGTGATCACGTTTGTCCATAGGAACTTCCGGATCTGGAGATCCGTTATCTTGGCTAGTGCTTAAGCTTCCACCCATTTTGTGAAATAGTCAGTCACAACTAGGAGGAAGACCTTTTGCCCCGGTGACATGGGAAATTTCCCCACGATGTCCATGCCCCATTTCCGGATGGGCCAAGGGGAGCTCAGGGATTTGAGGTTCTCTGGTGGAAGATTGGAGACCGGTGTGTGCTATTGGCATTGGTCGCAGAGTTTAGCTTGTTTGAGGGCGTCTCTCGCCATGGTTGGCCAATAGTATCCGGCCTTTCTGGCTCTAAGTACCAAGTTTCGACCACTGGAATGGGAACTGCATTCTCCTTCGTGGAGCTCTTCTAGGTTCCTGGCGGCTTCTCTTGAGGTGAGACATCGTAGGTAAGGTCCCGAGAAGGACCTTCTGTATATGTTTTCCTTCGGAAAGACAATATCTGGCTGCTTGCCTTCTTATCTTTCGACTTTCATCTTGATCTGCAGGCAAGGTGTCATGCCTGAGGTAGTCGGTGATGGGAGTCATCCAGCTTTCTCCTTCATCCACTACGGATACTTCTTCGGGGTCCGCCTATTTTCCGTTGCGGGCCATTGAAGCACTAGCAATGGGATGCTCATATGACTCGTGGTTTCTAGGGCGGACCCTAGATTAGCTAAAGTGCGGCTTGGGAATTATGTTCCCTAGGGATCTGAGTGAGCTTACAGTTTCGGAATCTGTCGAGCAGACGTTTAGCTACTGACCATGCTCGGATATTTCGCCTGATAATCTCCTTGAACCTGGCTTATGATTAGCTGTGAGTCGCTGAAGACATGGATGTCTTCCATTCCCATCTGTTTGGCGAGTGTCAGCCCTGCTATTAGTGCTTCGTACTCAGCCACAATTTTTGTTGCTTTGAAGTTGCATCGTACTGTTATGGTATTTTTGTGTAGGGTCATTTTAGTACTACGGAACACTAGAAGATTTGTATGAAATGCAAGGAATTGAGGCTAGAAGAGATGTATTATTGAGTATTGTGTATGGGACTACAACGTTTGGTGTATAAACCCTAGTTCTAATCGCCTAAACTCTAATCTCTTAGCCTCTGAAAGTCGATCTCTTCTTCTAGGGTTTGGGCTTCCCTTTTATAGTTGTAGACGTCGGTTTAAAGTAGGGCGAACTCTTCCATAATCGGAAAAATGGAAGTTTCCCCTTAGGTGGAAAACTTCTATTTTGCTCCAAGGGTTGGTCTGATCAAGGGGGTCGGACCTATAGCAGGGGTCGGTCCCTGGTTTCTTCTTTAGGCAAGGGTCTGGAAGTCGAGGACCTATCTGGAAGCTGGAGAAAACTTATGCCTGAATATTTTTCCCCAACAGTTTGCCCCTTAATCCTTGATTTTCTCGTGGGAATCAAGGGATAACATGTGTTCTTGGACCTTGTCTCGATAGTTTTCTCTCTGAGCTGGAGATAGCTTCAGATACCTTAATCCTTCGTGTTGAGTTAGGCCGGGACCTTGTTGATGATTGAGGCGATCTAGCAGGGTATGATCCACGTGATCGAATGGACCTTTGATCGTAAAAAAGGAAACGAGAAAAAACCCTAGCCGTTGCGCCGGAAGATTTAAGGCGGCGAGATCTTCTTGGTGGGGTTTTTGGAAATTTCCCGAAAAAGGATTATGGGAGATTTTCCAATTTCCGTTCCTTCCTTTTTCTCGACGGATATCCTTTTCGCCGATCCTTTTTTCCTTTCTTATGATTAAATGGAAAATCTTTTCGGATATATATATATATATATATATATGAATGCTCTGGCGTCCTTGAATGATATAGACCCGAACCAGAACCGCTACCCTTGTTTGAGACAAATGACGAATGATCAGACTTTCCTTGGAGCGCTCCCAGCCTCTCGTGTTAGTGGTCACGTTAGGCCTCGGTATATTTTTGGTGATCCCTTTGCTTCTCCTTTCCCGTCTCCAGGAATGACTTCGAGAGCGGGTAGTGAAGATGCTCCTATGGCTCCCTTGCGACAACGTCGCTTTCGTTCCTTTAATGATGACGACGAAGACGGTCCAAGATCGGATATCAGGGCGGAAGATCTAATTGGAATCCGCAAGAGGTATTCGCTTCTTGACTCGTTGGAGCTAAGGTGTGCGGACGAATTCGAGCGAGCCCCTGATGGTGGGACCGGCGAGATAGCTATTTTCGAGGCCTATCTGGAAGTAGGCTTCAGAGGTGACATTCCTTTTCTGATAGCGGAGGTAGCGTCATACTTCGGATTCTCTTCTTTGCAGCTTACACCGGCAACATGGCGTACTTTAATGGCTATTCAGGTATTGGGCGAATTTCACAGTATCCCCCTCGGATTACCTGAAATTTTGTACTCCTACTCCTTTCTTCCTCTGTCGAGCAAGAAAGGTTTTTATCAAATCTGGTATCGGGACGGTGAACCTTTGGTAGACGAACCTCCTAGGAGTATCCGGGGGAGCTTCCTATCAAACGACCCCTAGAATAGGAGATACATGTTTATGAAGATCAATGATGCTCCGCGCTATCCGCTCTTCTGGCGATCCGTTGTTATGTTTCTTCTGTTCCTGTTAAGATAGATCTTGTACCACCGCCTTTTGTCATGTAACGTTTTTGCAGAGATCTTTCGGCCTGTATTCCCTGCTGGCGAGACTTTGGTAAAATTGGCGAAAGGCATTCCCATGTGGTTTTGTTGGATTCTATTTCTGATGAGTCAGACATCTTTACGCCATAGTCGTATTTGGGTAAAATAACTTCTCTTTCCCTTCGATGGATATGGATACGATTCTAACCCCTTGCTGTTCTGATTCCAGGTGGGATTCCTAGAGCTTCAATATCATCGGTGTATGATGAATATTGTAGAGCCAAGCCTCAAAGGAGACAATCTCATGCATCGTCTTCTATCGTCTCTTCGGTTGCAACTTCCTCGACTCCGAGGAGTGCTGGGGGTAACAAGTTGTTTGGTCTGCGCCAGTGATACTGCTCAAATTACCCTATAAAGCTTACTCTCTCAAATAAGAGGTTCAGCTGTAGTACTTAGGTATCGAATCACGAGGACCTATGGAACCAATTAAATCTAATCAATTAATCAATCCTAGGTGAAGTTGGTTTTAATAATGAAATGTAAATGACAATTCCTAAAACGGGCAAGGTAGTTTCTCTAACTATTAATATGATGGTTGTTTAAATGATTAATGAAGAGTGCTAGACTTAGGGCTTTTATTCAGGAATGAAAATTATAATACCTATAAATGCCTATCAAGTTGCTTGAATGATACTATAGAACTCAGCCGCTTAATTCTCAGTGATGTCTCACTGGTTAAATAATCTAGATCTTTGTCCTCAACTGTCGTATGTTGACCAGAAAAAGAGTCGATCGATATCCTTTAGAGATATCGAGCGATACACCTTTCGCAGCGCCGATCGATTCACCTGTCGGGATATCGATCGACGGCTTCTAGAAATGCCTAGGCGCGAGCCGATAATGAACACTAGGTCTCAAGGAGGGCGGTTAGCTCTTCTCCAAGGAGACACTAGTTCAAATAGATAATTCAAGATATCAAAGATCCTAGTTGTTGGGCCCAAATATGGCCCGTTAGCTGACAATAAAACCAAAACAAGTATTGGGCTGAGACAAATCCCGACGCGTATCGGTGACCTTAGCTAAGGTTTAATACGAAGCCGGAGGCTGGAAGCTAAGGGCAATCTTCGAAGAAGCTGTTGCCAATCCTTCAAGTCGCGGAGGAGATCTCGGGAACCAGTTGGTGACGATCAAGCGGAACCTGAGGCTATTTAAAGAGGAAGTCAATCAAGAAAAGGATTCATTCAGCCGATATTCAACTGGATACTCTGAAAACATTCTCATTCTTATTACATTCTCATTGTCTTTGTAATCATAAAAGATCATCCTTTGTAATCACTCTTTCATAAAAACCATCAATACAAATCGAAGTTCATTCAACAAGTTATTACGGGATTCAGCCCGCGTTATCTTTCCCTAACCTTTTCATAAAACTTTAACCTGATCTAAAATTCAGGAGGTGAGTTTAATCCCTCACAATTGGCGCCGTCTGTGGGGAAGAAACAATCGAATCCCTTACCCTAACTTTTCAAAGCTCCCCGGCAACGGCGCCAAATTTGATACTGCTCAAATTACCCTATAGAGCTTACTCTCTCAAATAAGAGGTTCAGCTGTAGTACTTAGGGATCGAATCACGAGGAACTAGGGAACCAATTAAATCTAATCAATTAATCAATCCTAGGTGAAGTTGGTTTTAATAATGAAATGTAAATTACAATTCCTAAAATGAGCAAGGTAGTTGTTCCAACTAACAATATGATGGTTGTTTAAATGATTAATGAAGAGTGCTAGACTTAGGGCTTTTATTCAGGAATGGAAATTATAATACCTATAAATGCCTAACAATTTTTTTGTAAGATACTATAGAACTCAGCCGCTTAATTCTCAGTGATGTCTTACTGGTTAAATAATCTAGATCTTTGTCCTCAACTGTCGTATGTTGACCAGAAAAAGAGTCGATCGATATCCTTTAGGATATCGAGCGATACACCTTCGCAGCGCCGATCGATTCACCTGTCGGGATATCGATCGACGGCTTCTAGATATGCCTAGGCGCGAGCCGATAATGAACACTAGGTCTCAAGGAGGGCGGTTAGCTCTTCTCCAAGGAGACACTAGTTCAAATAGATAATTCAAGATATCAAAGATCCTAGTTGTTGGGCCCAAATATGGCCCGTTAGCTGACGATAAACCCAAAACAAGTATTGGGCTGAGACAAATCCCGACGCGTATCGGTGACCTTAGCTAAGGTTTAATACGAAGCCGGAGGCTGGAAGCTAAGGGCAATCTTCGAAGAGGTCACGATGAAGAGGAAGCTCACATCATAACAGAAGGAGCGCAGGACCCGGTCAAAGGGAAGCTGTTGCCAATCCCTCAAGTCGCGGAGGAGATCTCGGGAACCAGTTGGTGACGATCAAGCGGAACCTGAGGCTATTTAAAGAGGAAGTCAATCAGAAAAGGATTCATTCAACGATATTCAACTGGATACTCTGAAAACATTCTCATTCTTATTACATTCTCATTGTCTTTGTAATCATAAAAGATCATCCTTTGTAATCACTCTTTCATAAAAACATCAATACAAATCGAAGTTCATTCAACAAGTTATTACGGGATTCAGCCCGCGTTATCTTTCCCTAACCTTTTCATAAAACTTTAACCTGATCTAAAATTCAGGAGGTGAGTTTAATCCCTCACAATTGGTGCCGTCTGTGGGGAAGAAACAATCGAATCCCTTACCCTAACTTGAGGATGAATCCTACCGATCAGACAACAAATCCGTCTCACCTTAACCTCCCGATTCAGAGCGATGGCTCACAGAACGATGGAGGCTCTACTCTCGTAACCTCGGAGCCTCGACGTGGTGACCACCGATCTGGGCAACAGCCTCCAGTTAGCGCTCGAACGAGCCAGACTGCAACCGGAACTACTAACCCGAGATCATCAAGTGGAACCGCCCCCGGGCTTCCAGTCACCGAGAATCCTCAGCAGCAAGACGTTCCGAATCAAACGGAGGCTCAGCTTTCTGAGATTCGTCAGATGATGATGCAACTGGTAGACAAAGCTCACGAAAGTGAGCGTACAATGCATCAGCTAGCTGTTCGACAGCAACGATTCGAAGAGATAACTAGATCTCTAAACACAACAGCCCAACCACCGCAACGTCAACCTCCGGGGGTCACTTTCAGAGATCGATTGACCGATCCCTCATTTCCCCGAGGACGTTTAGACTTTTCTCCTGATAGCACTGCTCCGGAAGGACGGGGATCTGCTTTCCAGACACCTCATACTGGGACAGCTCCCGTGTTTAACCCACCTATCACCAGTGCTATGGGAAGTAACGTAGCGACAACCAGCTCCACACCCAGTCAGATTGCTGACCGGAGCACTCGCTTACCTCCTCCGCCGCCTGATTTTAGGTCTGGAGCAGGAGTATCCTTCCCATCCGGGGGCAGAACATCAGCTTCGGTTTATCAAACCAGAAGATCAACCCCGAATGGGGACGGGTATCAAAGGGTAAACTCCGATAACCCAAGAGCTGGTGAGCGACTTAGCCCACCAACTGCATGGGAAGATGAACCAACACGATTCCATCAGGAACCTGCCCGTCGGGTACCTAATAACGACCCAAATGTCCTTCCTCTAGAGGGACCTGAAGCTATCCGCAGGTATATGGAACGAACTCACGCAGCTCTCCAAAAATTGGGAGCTCAAGTCCACAAAGTTGCCAGTTCACTGACAGAGTTGCCAGTCCCCAAATCGATAGCTTGATTGAAGAAACCCGTGGGACTCCATTCACTGACAGAGTTGCCAGTTCTTACATAAGGGATACCCGAAAAATTAGAATTCCCGAGTATGATGGGACTTCTGACCCAAAGGCATATTTGAGAGCCTTCCGATTAGCTATCGTAAAAGCCCATTTTACACAAGAAGAATGTGAAGCAGGTTACTGCAGGACATTCGCCGAAAACCTGGTTGGAACAGCTCTTGAGTGGTTCTCTGGTCTCGAACCAGCCTCAATAGACAGCTTCGATCAGTTAACTAACGCCTTCATGAAGCAGTATTCGACCCATATCCTGAAGCAAGCCTCTGAGGCCGACCTCTGGAAGGTCAGACAAGGAATGGGGGACTCGCTACGAGTCTACATCGAGAAATTCAGAGCAGTGAGAACTAAGCTCTCGAATCCCAACGACCAAGTCGCCATCGAGGCCTTTAGAAGAGGTCTATGGTATAAATCAGAGTTCTGGTCGGAGCTAACACTCAATACTCCTCCAACTATCGATGATGCTCTTCATAAAGCCACTAGATATATTACTTTGGAGGAGGAGACAGCTGCACTGGATAAACTCCACAAGAAACCTCAGAATCACCCGAAAGGTGAATCCTCAGAGACAAAGGGACCTCATAAAAGGGGAAACCTCCAAAACAATCAGACTCAGGGAGAACATTCCTATGCAATCGAGGAGGACAAGGAAGAAAAACCTGTCGCCGCAGCAAACAAAACTCCCTGGTCAAAAGGCTTTGATAAGAACAAACATTGCTTCTATCACGATCGAGAAGGGCACTCAACAGAAGAATGTTGGGACCTCCAACGACAGCTGGCAGCTAAATTCGCAGCTGGAGAAATAAAGGGCGTGGACCTTAAAAAACCACCACCTTATCAGAAAAGAGGTCCCAGAGACACCTCTCCAAAGCGCGAGAGGTCACCTGAGAAGGAGACCGATTCGCCACCTCCAGCTCCCAAGAAAAGAGTCGACATGATTCTTGGAAAATTCCCCCAAGGAAAAAGTCTACAAGTCGAAGCTCTCTTGAGCAAGCCGTCCCCTCAATCGAGCCCCAACTTGAGGGTGGACTGTATCCTTGGAGGATCAGATATATGTCAAGACTCCGTCAACTCCATTAAGAATCATGTACGGAAGGCTGTGTCTAATACTGGACCTAAGCCTCCTAACCCCGAGTCCAATACTAAGATTTCTCTCTGGGAAAGCGAGACCTCAAACCTTGACAGACCTCACGATGATGCGCTTATCGTCACCCTGAATATCGCAGGATACGAGGTTCCTAAACTCATGATAGACACAGGAAGCTCTGTTGACCTTATTTTCTACAATACCCTAAAAGGGATGGAAATAGACGACTACAAAATTATTGGCCAAAAAGCTAACCTCGTAGGTTTCTCCAGAGAGACAGCTACCTCATTGGGGACTATCAAGCTCCCAATCATAGCTGGCGGAGTAATGAAAATGACCAACTTAGTAGTCATCGACAGACCTTCCCCGTTCCATGTGATCTTGGGAAGACCTTGGATCCACAAAATGAAGGCAGTAGCCTCGACTTATCATCAATGCGTGAAATTTCCAACACCTGAAGGGATAAGTACCGTACACGGTAGCCAGAAGATATCCAGGATCTGTTACTTGGGAGGATTCGAAATCCTCAAAAAGTCCCCCCAATAGCAATTACAGATCCAGGAGGGTCGCGAAATGCAACAAAATATTCGAGGCCCTCCTAAGAACCTCACCGAAAAAGTTTGCATTGACGACTCAAATCCTGAAAGACAGGTGAGCATCGGATCTGAGCTACCTCTTGAGACAAAAAAGGAGCTCATTGACTTCCTGAAAAGCAATGTCAAAACCTTTGCATGGTCCACCAATGACATGAAAGGCATTGATCCGAACGTCACCACCCATAAACTAAAAGTAGACCCCGCTTTCAAACCGATCAAACAAAAGCGTCGCAAGCTGGGCCTCGAAAAGGCTCAAGCTGTTAACGACGAAGTTGACCGACTTACGAAAGCTGGGTCCATTCGAGAGGTACACTACCCTGACTGGTTAGCTAACCCGGTAGTTGTAAAGAAGAAAAACGGGAAATGGAGAATCTGTATAGACTTCACCGACCTAAACAAAGCCTGCCCTAAAGACAGCTTCCCGTTACCTCACATCGACCGCCTGGTTGAAGCAACAACTGGCCATCGACTCCTATCCTTCATGGATGCCTTCTCAGGATACAACCAAATCATGATGGATCCCGAGGACCAGGAGAAAACTGCATTCATAACCGAACGAGGAACCTATTGTTATAAGGTTATGCCATTCGGGTTAAAGAACGCAGGAGCTACCTATCAGAGGCTAGTAAATAAGATGTTTGCTAGGCAACTCGAAAAAACCATGGAGGTCTATATTGACGATATGCTAGTCAAATCCTCAGCTGGAGAAGACCATATCTCCCACTTAAGGGAATGCTTCGATATCCTCAATAAATACGATATGAAGCTCAATCCCATAAAATGTACCTTCGGGGTACCCTCAGGCGAGTTCTTAGGCTATCTCGTAACCGAAAGAGGCATTGAAGCCAACCCGCAGCAGATAGCAACCTTCTTAGAAATGCCGTCACCTAAGACAACCAGAGAGGTACATAGATTGACTGGACGAATCGCAGCATTAAATCGATTCATATCCAAGTCCACCGATAAGTGCCTCCCATTCTACAAACTTCTAAGAAATAATAAGAAGTTCTTATGGGACGAGAAATGTGAGGAAGCCTTCAAACAATTGAAAGCTTACCTCTCTGAACCTCCGATCTTATCCAAACCTGTAGTAGGAGAGCCACTGTACCTGTACCTCGCCGTATCAACTGCTGCAGTTAGCGGCGTGCTGGTACGAGAGGAACAAAACGAACAAAGACCTGTCTATTACACCAGTAAGAGTTTGATAGACGCCGAAACAAGGTACCATGCAATGGAAAAGTTAGCACTAGCAGTTGTAACAGCTGCCAGAAAATTGCGACCTTACTTCCAATCGCACTCGATCGTCGTAATGACCTCACAACCATTACGAATGATATTGCACAGCCCCAGCCAGTCAGGACGATTGGCTAAATGGGCCATAGAGCTCAGTGAATACGACATCGAGTTCAGACCTCGAGCAGCAGCAAAGGCTCAGGTCCTTGCCGACTTTGTCATTGAGCTAGCATCCGAGCAATTAGACTCCGAAGTAGAATCTCCAAAATGGAGCCTGTATGTCGACGGAGCCTCATCCAAACAGGGCTCCAGTGTCGGTCTAAGGCTGACCTCTTCAGCAGGAGAAACCATCGAGCAGTCCTATAGGCTCGGATTCAGCGCCTCAAACAACGAAGATGAATATGAAGCACTAATCGCAGGGTTGAAACTCGCCCTAAGCCTCGGAATCCGAGAGCTAAACGCTTATAGTGATTCACAGCTAGTAGCTAGTCAGTTTCACGGAGAATATGAAACGAGGGACGAAAGAATGGGGGCATATCTCGAAGTCGTCCAGAACCTCACTAGGCAGTTCGACAAATTCGAGCTAACAAGGATCCCACGAGGAGAGAACTCCTCAGCAGATGCGTTGGCTGCTTTAGCCTCCACATCAGACCCCCTCGTAAAACGGATCATACCCGTAGAAGGAATCGAAAAACCAAGCATCGACATAGCTACTAATGCTGAGATAGACAGCAAGCTAAAAGAGCAACCCGAAGGTACCTGCCCTGAAACGGTAGCTACCCAAGTTCTCACAACATTTTGGTTCCCAAAAGCCAAAATACGTAGCTCTAAAAAGCATACTTCCGAGAACACAATCCAAAATACGAAAAACAATGAAGGTATTCCCCGAAATTCAGACTCCTTGGAGCCTAATCTCACGAATACCTCTGGGGGCACCAACTCAGACCCACTCGTCTGCAGAGTCAAAACCAGAAGCCGCTCAGCTTTTAAAAATTCATCTGGGGACACCATCCAGACCCCGGGGAATAACGAAGAAACTGGAGGTATTCCTCAGAATTTAGACTCCCCGGAGCCTAATCCTACGAATACCTCCGGGGGCACCACGACACCAGGTCCCGAACAGGAACCTCCCTCGTCTCTTCATAGCAAAATTATAGGGAGAGAGGATTGGAGAATACCAATCACGCAATACATCCTGGAGGGAAAGACTCCACCCAATAAATGGGAGGCTCGAAGCTCAAAGCATTAAGCGCGAGATACTGCATAATCGAGTCTGTCCTCCACAAACGAAGCGTTTTCGGACCTTACCTAAGATGCGTCTGTGGGAACCGAAATTCGCACTGTCGATTTTGATTAAGTAAAACGGAGGAAAGCTAAGTAAACCTAACTTTCCCTGAAGGTCCGGATTCTCTGCGACAACCAACGACAAGTGATCAAATAAATGCGGAAAGGTTTTATTAAGATTTGAGACTGGACCTTAAGGAAGGCTGCCTACGTACCCCTTTCGAGGATCAAGTCGGACGTAGTTCAGTTGGAAAGATTTGAACAAGAGATCGAACTGCCTGGCGGAGTTCATCTAGTACGAGCGTTTGTCATAGAAACGGGCGTGTCGAGAATAACGCCTAGGGTTTCTGTGTGCGGAACTCTGAGTAAAAGAATTGTTAGATTCTTCCGAAGGAACAGAAGTCTGCGGACAAGATGAAGGTAGAACGAGAGGCGGCCAGACGTCCTAGGTCATGCCTTGCTAGTCTAACCACCTAAGTTCTAAGTTCCCTCAGTCTAAAATCTCGGATCTGCTTTCCTTCTAGGATTTTTGCTCTCTCTTAATGATTTTCGCTCTGCCTTTCCTTCTCTCCCAAAGCTCCTTTATATACTCCTTCTTATGACGGTCTATTCTCCTTTCTGGGCCGCAAGGCGGGCTTTTTTACATTTTCGTCGGCCTCCATGTTTATCGGGAAACTTGACATTTATCTTCGGGAAACTTGACATTTATCCTTCCGGAAATTTAGCATTTATCTTGTTACGTAAAGATAAACGTAAATCGTCGTATCCATCTCAGATAATCGTAAACGGACTGTCCGATCGCGTTTGGTCCCTTTCGGACCGTGTCTAGGACTTCCGTTGTTTTCTACGATTTCTTCGGAAGATCTTCAATCCTTCGTAGAGTTGAGATGAGTGGTGTCTCAAGATAACCATCACTGTTTCGCACGAAGAATTTAAGATCTTCCTTCCCGTTGATATCTTACGAGTTTCCGAAGTGTTTCCGACGATCTTAGTTTGGAGTAAGAGCGGGAGTTTTGTACGCGGAATCTCAACGATTCGTTCCGCGAAAACTTGGGAAAGACGCAAAGTACAGACTTCTGACGGCCGGGGCCTAGAACTTATGCACGGAAGCTTATCATCCGACGACCCGAGCCAGCACGGGGCTAGCCGCCCGGCGGCCATGGCCAGCACGGGCGCTAGCCGCCGGCGGCCACGGCCAGCACGGGGCTAGCCGCCCGCGGCCACGGCCAGCACGAGCGCTAGCCGCCGGCGGCCACGGCCAGCACGGGGCTAGCCGCCCGGCGGCCACGGCCAGCACGGGCGCTAGCCGCCGGCGGCCACGGCCAGCACGGGGCTAGCCGCCGGCGGCCACGGCCAGCACGGGGCTAGCCGCCGGCGGCCACGGCCAGCACGGGCGCTAGCCGCCGGCGGCCACGGCCAGCACGGGGGCTAGCCGCCCGGCGGCTACGGACCAGCACGTGCGTCTCGACGAGGGCTTCGATTTGATATGTTGATCGTTTTCTGGGTCCTCACGGTTTGAGAGAACGGACTCTTTGAAGTTTCCCGGCGGCCAGGACCAGCACGGGGGCTTAGCCGCCCGGCGGCCAGGACCAGCACGGGGGCTAGCCGCCGGCGGCCAGGACCAGCACGTGCGTCTCGACGAGGGCTTCGATTTGATATCTCGATCGTTCTCTGGATCCTCACGGTTTGAGAGAACGGGTTCTTTGAAGTTTCCCGGCGGCCGAACCGGCACGGGGGCTTAGCCGCCCGGCGGCCAGGACCAGCACGGGGGCTAGCCGCCGGCGGCCAGGACCAGCACGTGCGTCTCGACGAGGGCTTCGATTTGATATCTTGATCGTTCTCTGGGTCCTCACGGTTTGAGAGAACGGGCTCTTTGAAGTTTCAAGGCGGATTCCTTGTCGTTCGGCCTATCCAAACTTAGATCACTTCCCGTTTCTTCCTTATACTTTCGTATGACAAATAGACTTAGCCGTTGATTTCGAGATAACCGTTTTTGACCCCAACAGTTAGCCCCCCAGCATGCAAGATGCGGGAGCGATCTGCGGGCGGAAGATTATGAGTTGAAAATCGAAATTTTTGGCTAAGAGTATTTCATTGCGGAAATCCACATCACCTTTGATTGGCGATCTTGAACGTGACGTCGGGAAGACCGTGAGTTCGTTGCTCAACTTCGACTCGATTCTTGCTGGTCTGAAATCCGTGTGCTCCCTTGTCCTGCATTCGGAGGGTTCGGAGGACCAGGACCACGCAGTCAAGGATCGCGAAGCCGGCGCATATGAGACATGCAGTGTGGTGCGACCAATGGAGGCGACGGTGAGACCTGTTCCTACTTTGGGTGAGTTTTGAGGACGAAGGTGATGCCCGGGAGCGTCTAGGTTTATCAATCCCTTTAGAGATTTTTATTTTGATTACATTTCGGCCGTTGGTTGGCCATTATGTATGATTTCGGAACTGGCCGTTGGTGGCTTTGAGTCCCTGCCCTTTTTAGGGCGTTGTATTGAACTCGCGGTATGCATTTATAAAATATTTTGCGTTTAGAACTTCTGTTTGTCGAAGTTAGAGGGCAGGGTGTGAGTTGTCGTCTCATTCCTGCCTCCCTGACGATCACTGTATCCGTAGTTTGTACAAAGCGAGATTTTCCTGCGGTTTACGATTTACGCGAAAATTCGTGAAAACGTACAGACTTGAGTGAAGAGACAAGTTTTGGGATCTCGCGTCGTTGACGCTTTGCCTATGAGATGTTAAGATACCAGCAAGGCTGGGTTTAGGGCAAGACCTAGGCACGAATCGGCTTATATGATTTGTCTGGGCACGAATCGAGCTACTTCCTTTACGAAGTGCTGAACCAAATTTGGATTTTTTTGTATAGCGCGCTATGGGATCCTGTCGGATGTAAAAGAGCCTACCCTTAGGTGGCTTGTCTGTTTAGGACGTTAGAGTTCGTTTGTTGTGATCAGCAACAACGAAATGATGCCGTTTTGAAGGCGTATGAATTTGTTATCGAAAAATGTTTATCCGAGCACGAAGCGACGTCTCGCAGTGCTGTGATTTTATTTTTCTCATGCCATAAGAGGATTATGGGCTTTCGCTTATGATTTGATTTATACTTTCGTCAAGTGTTAAGGATAGAATCCGAGTAGTCACTTCGGATTGTGATTTTGTCGCTTGGTCCGTATGCTACTTTTTAGCGAGCGATTTTAGGTGTAAGCGATGAGAGACATGTGTCTGGATGTGATAATCGTTTTATGGATACTGGATCCGTTGTCGCAGCCGTTTAGTAGTTGGCGAATTGTGTTGAGGATTTAGGACCGAAGGGTCGCGTAAATTTTACCGGGGGGGGGGGGGGGGGGGGGAAGCGTCTAACTTCACTATGTTTCGTGAAGTGTTGGCCTTCTGAGATTTGTTTTTGTAAGAATGACTCGTATAGCTCTGGAGCTTTGCTACGAGCGTTTCTTTTCGTGCCGCGTTTTATGGGGCGTATAGAACTTAATCGATTTGATGATAAGTTTAAGATCTTCCGTTTAACCATTTGGTTGTTAGGATCAAGTTTCGTTATCGTATGATTTCCGATTTTGGGTTATACGACAAACTGCTTGCATAATATCCGTTTGACGTTTTACGACAAATCGTGGATTGTCTTTTTTAGCCGTTACACGGTTGGAGCGGTGGTCGCTAAGTATTGTGGATCGGCATGGAGGCTGACTTCAGCCGTTTAGCCAAGGAAGTCGTTGGTAAAAGACCAGTCCATGACCCTTGTGTTACCGTTAAGATCGTGTTTAGTTGACGATTGTCCTTAATGGCGATGTCGAGTGCATGTTCGGGCTTTATGGAAAGACGTAGTTGGCCGAGGGCCGAATAGAGTTCGTCGAGATAGACATGCCAATCATAGAGGAGTTTTTCCAAGTTATGGGTGATGGCTTTTCGAAACGATTTTCCACTTTAGGTTTCGTTTTTTGGCGAAAGTTGCTTCGGGTTACTCATGAAGTTTTACCGAAGGTTATTTCGTTAATTTTGTAGCTCTCCGTCGTGCCATTAGTCTCACGGAAGCGGAAAGAGTATGCCAAGGATGCGCGGCGATCGTTTCTCGGTTTTTCGAGAGATTAGATCGGTTTGCGCGTTCTGCCTAAACAGTCAAGGAACAATAGAACGAAACTGGAAGAAAATGCCTAAGACCTATCTTGCTAGACTATCCACCTAGGTTCTAAGTTCCCTAAATTTTACGGCAGTTTACAAGACGTTCCCATTCCTTTCCTACGAAAAATTAAAGCTTTGATAAAATTTTCTAAGTCGGATGTACCTTAGTCTCATTGATTACCCGAGATTGCCTCATGTCCGTTCCTCTTTGTCTTCTACCGTTTCATCGTCAAAGGTCTTCGAAAAGTTCGATACTGAATCGAGAATCGATTTTTGATGAAACATGAAGGAACAGTGCAGAATCGTTGCAGAATCGTTGAAGCAAAGGGAGGAGAAGTAGGCGAAACTCGAAGAAGGCTAAGGTGGGTAGACAAGTGAAAACGAATGGCAAGACGTCACTCGAGTGGGGCTTCTTGTTTCGTCAAGCTATGAGCGAACTGGTCAGGTCAAGAAGCTTACGATCTTATTATACTTTACGAATGATGTTTCGTAAAATATTGTTGAGCTTTTATCTAACGAGAGTTTTTTCACAAAATGTTGTCGAGTTAATTTTACGGAAACTGTTTTGTAAAATGTTGTCGAGTTTAATCATGCAAAAGCTGTCTCGTGAAATATTTTCGAGAATTTATTTTACGAAAGGTGTTCCGTAAAATGTTATCGAATATTAGCATTAGAAACGCTGATTTTCGTCGGCCTCCATACTTATCGGGAAACTTGACATTAATCTTCGGGAAACTTAGCATTTATCTTGTTACGTAAAGATAAATGTAAATCATCGTATCTATCTTAGATAATCGTAAACGGACTGTCCGATCACGTTTGGTCCCTTTCGGGCCGTCTCTAGGACTTCCGTTGTTTTCTACGATTTCTTCGGAAGTTCTTCATTCGTTCGTAGAGTTGAGATGAGTGGTGTCTTAAGATAACCATCGCTGTTTCGTACGAAGAATTTAAGATCTTCCTTCCCGTTGATATCTTACGAGTTTCCGAAGTGTTTCCGACGGTCTTAGCTTGGAGTAAGAACCGGAGTTTCGTACGCGGAATCTCAATGATTCGTCCTGCGAGGACTTTGGGAAAGACTCGAAGTACAGATTTCTGACGGCCAGGGCCTAGGACTTGTGTACCAGAGATTGTTGTCCGAAGACCCGAGCCAGCACGGGGCTAGCTGCCCGGCGGCCACGGCCAGCACGGACGTTAGCCGCCGGTGGCTACGGCCAGCACGGGGCTAGCCGCCCGGCGGCCACGGCCAGCACGGGTGCTAGCCGCCGGCGGCCACAGCCAGCACGGGGCTAGCCGCCCGGCGGCCATGGCCAGCACGGGCGCTAGCCGCCGGCGGCCACGGCCAGCACGGGGCTAGCCGCCCGGTGGCCACGGCCAGCACGGACGCTAGCCGCCCGGCGTCTACGGCCAAGGCCGGGGTCGGCTGCTCGGTTCCTTCAGTTTACGAGTGTTCGTGTTCGTTATGTTGATGTCGATTCCCGGCATATCTTCTCGCAGTCCAAGCGAACGTGTTAAGGTTCTTCTTGAGACACGCGATGAGTTCTGCTTTCAACGGATCGCGGAGATTGGCTCCAATCTCCACGCACCGCTCTGGGTTAGTCTCGTCGAGGCAGACCGAAATTACCGGTTCGCAAGTGGGCTCACGTTTCCCTTCTAGGACCTCAGCTCTTTGCGATTGCCAGAAGATTTCTGGAGGGTCCTGCGATGCTGGTTCGTGGGTTGCTTGCTTTTTTGGTTTAATTTCGGGCTCGGAGTTTTTTCCGTTTTAACCCAGTGGCCAAGCAGACTTGCGGCGCTTTACGATCTCCTTGTATTGTTTCCACTCCGGAGAGGGTTGGAAATTTGAGGCACAGATGGAAAGTCGAGGGGATCGCTCGCATGGAATTTAACCACGGAGTCCCGACGATCGCGTTATATGCTGCTGGACCGTCGACTACCAAAAATTCCACCATCTTCGTGACGCTCCCGGCTCTGACCGAGAGATCGACCGAGCCGAGGGTCATTGTGATGTTTCCTGAGAGTCCGATTATCGGATTGGGATCGTCCGTGATAGCGTTTAGGTCGATTCCCATCCTCTCGAGGGTGTTTTTATATATAATATTTGTCGAGCATCCGATGTCGACCAATATTCTCGCTACGTCGATGTCCTGGATCGTTAGTCTGATAACGAGGAGTTCGTCGTGAGGTTTGGCTTGACCAGCCGTTGCTCTATTCCGAATGACACGATGTTGCGGACAGGTGATGTGGCCATGCTGTTGTTATCAATCGTAGGTTTTTGAGTAAGAGAATCCGACCCCCCCTCCTTCTAGCGCCAAACTGTGGGAACCGAAATTCGCACTGTCGATTTTGATTAAGTAAACGGAGGAAAGCTAAGTAAACCTAACTTTCCCTGAAGGTCCGGATTCTCTGCGACAACCAACGACAAGTGATCAAATAAATGCGGAAAAGTTTTATTGAGATTTGGGACTGGACCTTAAGGAAGGCTGCCTACGTACCCCTTTCGAGGATCAAGTCGAACGTAGTTCAGTTGGAATGGTTTGAACAAGAGATCGAACTGCCTGGCGGAGTTCGTCTAGTACGAGCGTTAGTCATAGAAACGGGCATGTCGAGAATAATGCCTAGGGTTTCTATGTGCGGAACTCTAAGTAAAAGGATTGTTAGATCCTTCCGAGAGAGACATGAGTCTGCGATTAAGATTTGAGACTGGACCTTAAGGAAGGCTGCCTACGTACCCCTTTCGAGGATCAAGTCGGACGTAGTTCAGTTGGAAAGATTTGAACAAGAGATCGAACTGCCTGGCGGAGTTCATCTAGTACGAGCGTTTGTCATAGAAACGGGCATGTCGAGAATAATGCCTAGGGTTTCTATGTGCGGAACTCTAAGTAAAAGGATTGTTAGATCCTTCCGAGAGAGACATGAGTCTGCGATTAAGATTTGAGACTGCACCTTAAGGAAGGCTGCCTACGTACCCCTTTCGAGGATCAAGTCGGACGTAGTTCAGTTGGAAAGATTTTGAACAAGAGATCGAACTGCCTGGCGGAGTTCATCTAGTACGAGCGTTTGTCATAGAAGCGGGCGTGTCGAGAATAACGCCTAGGGTTTCTATGTGCGGAACTCTGAGTAAAAGAATTGTTAGATTCTTCTGAAGGAACAGAAGTCTGCGGACAAGATGAAGGTAGAACGAGAGGCGGCCAGACGTCCTAGGTCATGCCTTGCTAGTCTAACCACCTAAGTTCTAAGTTCCCTCAGTCTAAAATCTCGGATCTGCTTTCCTTCTAGGATTTTTGCTCTCTCTTAATGATTTTCGCTCTGCCTTTCCTTCTCTCCCAAAGCTCCTTTATATACTCCTTCTTATGACGGTCTATTCTCCTTTCTGGGCCGCAAGGCGGGCTTTTTTCCATTTTCGTCGGCCTCCATGTTTATCGGGAAACTTGACATTTATCTTCGGGAAACTTGACATTTATCCTTCCGGAAATTTAGCATTTATCTTGTTACGTAAAGATAAACGTAAATCGTCGTATCCATCTCAGATAATCGTAAACGGACTGTCCGATCGCGTTTGGTCCCTTTCGGACCGTGTCTAGGACTTCCGTTGTTTTCTACGATTTCTTCGGAAGATCTTCAATCCTTCGTAGAGTTGAGATGAGTGGTGTCTCAAGATAACCATCACTGTTTCGCACGAAGAATTTAAGATCTTCCTTCCCGTTGATATCTTACGAGTTTCCGAAGTGTTTCCGACGATCTTAGTTTGGAGTAAGAGCGGGAGTTTTGTACGCGGAATCTCAACGATTCGTTCCGCAAAAACTTGGGAAAGACGCAAAGTACAGACTTCTGACGGCCGGGGCTAGAACTTATGCACGGAAGCTTATCATCCGACGACCCGAGCCAGCACGGGGCTAGCCGCCCGGCGGCCATGGCCAGCACGGGCGCTAGCCGCCGGCGGCCACGGCCAGCACGGGGCTAGCCGCCCGGCGGCCACGGCCAGCACGAGCGCTAGCCGCCGGCGGCCACGGCCAGCACGGGGCTAGCCGCCCGGCGGCCACGGCCAGCACGGGCGCTAGCCGCCGGCGGCCACGGCCAGCACGGGGCTAGCCGCCGGCGGCCACGGCCAGCACGGGGCTAGCCGCCCGGCGGCCACGGCCAGCACGGGCGCTAGCCGCCGGCGGCCACGGCCAGCACGGGGCTAGCCGCCCGGCGGCTACGGACCAGCACGTGCGTCTCGACGAGGGCTTCGATTTGATATGTTGATCGTTTTCTGGGTCCTCACGGTTTGAGAGAACGGACTCTTTGAAGTTTCCCGGCGGCCAGGACCAGCACGGGGGCTTAGCCGCCCGGCGGCCAGGACCAGCACGGGGGCTAGCCGCCGGCGGCCAGGACCAGCACGTGCGTCTCGACGAGGGCTTCGATTTGATATCTCGATCGTTCTCTGGATCCTCACGGTTTGAGAGAACGGGTTCTTTGAAGTTTCCCGGCGGCCGAACTGGCACGGGGGCTTAGCCGCCCGGCGGCCAGGACCAGCACGGGGGCTAGCCGCCGGCGGCCAGGACCAGCACGTGCGTCTCGACGAGGGCTTCGATTTGATATCTTGATCGTTCTCTGGGTCCTCACGGTTGAGAGAACGGGCTCTTTGAAGTTTCAAGGCGGATTCCTTGTCGTTAGGCCTATCCAAACTTAGATCACTTCCCGTTTCTTCCTTATACTTTCGTATGACAAATAGACTTAGCCGTTGATTTCGAGATAACCGTTTTTGACCCCAACAGCGTCCATGGCCTCGTCGCTATGAGACTCATGAAGGAAATGCACGACGGCTCCTGCGGGAACCACTCTGGAGGAAGAGCTCTGGCCATTCGAATCAAAAGACAGGGCTATTTCTGGCTTACCATTATTGCAGACTGTGAGGTCTACTCTTCCTCATGCGACAAGTGCCAGAGGCATGCACCGATTATACACCAACCTGCGGAGAAGCTATCCAACATATCCGCCCCTTACCCATTTATGAGGTGGTCCATGGACATCGTAGGACCACTAGTAGCATCAGGAAGTGGAAAGAAGAAGCTACGCTTCCTCTTAGTCCTAACAGACTACTTCACGAAATGGATAGAGGCTGAAGCTTTCCAACAGATAACCAGATTCGAGGTCGAACGATTCGTGTGGAAAGAAATTGTGTGTAGACACGGCGTCCCATATGAAATTGTGACTGACAATGGGGGAAAATTCATATCCCACGACTTCAAAACATTTTGCGACAAATGGAATATTCGCCTGACCTTCTCTACACATCGACGCCCTCAAGGAAACGGCCAGGCGGAGGCTGCTAATAAATCAGTATTAGCCAACCTCAAGAAACGCCTCGGAACCCAGAAGGAACTCTGTTCAGAAAAATTACCTGAAGTACTTTGGGCATGTCGAACCACCCCACGAAAGGCTACAGAGGAAACTCCTTTCTCCTTAACTTACGGAATGGAAGCTGTCGTTCCAGCCGAAACCATTGTTGGTAGCCTCCGCCGGGAACTCTGTACGTCAGATCCTGTAGCTAATGACCAGCTCCTGACGGGCAGCCTCGATCTAATCGAGGAAAGACGGGACCGAGCTCTGATTCGTATTCAAAACTATCAGCAAGCGATGGCACGACAGTACAACTCCAAAGTCAGGCCCCGACAGTTCGCTGTAGGTGACCTAGTACTTAGGAAAGTCTTCGAAGGAACCAAAGAACCAGATGCTGGGAAGTTAGGAACCAACTGGGAAGGTCCCTATCGGATCATCCACGTGGTACGATCTGGCGTTTACAAACTCCAGAAGGTGCGAACCGGGGTACCTGAGATCAGATCGTGGAACGCCACGAATCTTAAGAGATACTATCATTAGGTACCTAAAATTCCTGAACTACGTTAGGCTTGATCCCTTGACTGGGTACGTAGGCAACTCCGTCATGAGTGCAGCCCAAACCTCATCTCAACACTCTATTCACCACGACCAAAGGGGGCATATGTCTGATCAAAAACACATAGCCGAGAAACAGTTGCTGTGAATAATTCGAATCATGTATTATCTGCAATCTGTTATTAATAAAACGATTAGTTTTGTTCATTAATACCAGAGACCTTAAAACCATCCAAGAAAATTCAGGTCCCCCATAGTCGGGACCTAAGTCCATCAACGACTCCAAACAAATTCAGGATCCCAGAATCCTAAACCTAAGGTCCTAAAATCCTTAACAACCTCAAAGGTCTTAAAATCCTTAAAACATACGCAGGTCCCCGGGAACCTGAACCTAAGGTCTTAAAATCCTTAACAACATCAAAGGTCTTAAAAATCCTTAGACATACGCAGGTCCCCGAGAACCTGAACCTAAGGTCCTAAAAATCCTTAACAAAAACTAAGGTCTTAAAATCCTTAACAAAAACTAAGGTCTTAAAATCCTTAACAAAAACTAAGGTCTTAAAAACCCTTAAAAAAACAAAGGTCTTAAAATCCTTAACAAAGTCGAAGGTCCCGAAATCCTTCGAAACAATTCGAAATTCAATAAAACAATTCGATTTCTCACGAAACCAGCTCAGAAAAGGTCTCATAAGCCTTCGAAATAATTCAGGTTCCTAAAAACCTCGAGCTAAGCAAACCCGATCATTTTTGGCGACTAAAGCACAAGACTAATTTCGAAACAACCAAGTTTAAAATTAAACAAGGGTTAAAAGCCTCCCCAGGCTAACGATGGTTCAAAACACAAACAAATAAAGGTTTAAAAACCTCCTCAGGCTATAAGTCTTAAAAACAAAAGAAATAGAAGCCCGCTGGGCGAAAGTCTTAAAACATAAAGAGCATCAGCTCTTAAACACCCTCGGTTCCATGACCAACTTTAGCATCTTTATCCTCCTCGATAGGATCACCTTCCTTGGCAAGGACCTCCACTCCAGCTTCCTGGTCGGCACCTCCCGGTGTCACTTCGACTGGGGCTAGATCAGAACCCAAGTTAGTACCATATTCTCCGGAAAACGCCGGATTAAACATATTAACCTCAAAAGTACCTGAGCTCTCAGAGAGTTGAGGAAGAGGGAGCTTGCTGATCGAGAAGTCCGAGACCTGAGCCTTCTCGTACGCAGCAACAACTTCTGGCATCATAGCCACCAAGCGAGCATACTCGTCTTCAGCACTCTTAATCTCGCCATCCAGCATGTCTTTCAGAAGCTCAGTATTGGCTTGAATCTCTTGAGCATGAACCAGGAGATCGACTTCGTCCTTCTTCTTGGAGAACTTCTCCTTGACAGCAACCAGAACTTTGTTGTAAGCGTCAGCTACCTCCCTCTTTCCTCTCCGGACGGCTAGCCTGACCTCAGCTTCCTTGTTTTTCTGGCTGCTTTGGGATGAAGCAATCAGCTCTTTAACCTGGTACTCGGCTATCTTCCGAGCAGCATCCAACTCCCCAATCTTCCTATTCTTCACCTGGATGTCAATCGCCTGGCTCTCGATCGTCCCTTGCTGAGCATCAGCTTTGGAGCCAAGTCTCTTGACCTCAGCTTGAAGTTCCGAGATCAGAGCCCGAGTCTGATTAAGCTCGGTCTTGGTGGCCTTGACTAGGTCAGTAACCTGAGCTAACTCTTCAGCGCTGGGGGCATTGTGCACAGCGTCCTCGAACTTGAACTGAGCCCTGTTGATAGCTCCAGCCAGCTGCAACAAATGAAAACAAAGACTTAATAAACATCTTCCAAAGAAGTTTGAGCTAAAAGTCCAAAATGAAAACCATACCTGACCCATGCAATGGGCAATGTCAACGTACTCCTCTTTGTTTGAGAGGTTGGCGATCGAGGGGAGAGCGCCAAACCCCATGAGTCATCCAAGACTGACCCAGGCTTCGAGTGAGCAAAGTTCCAGCCAACGGTTCCCCCCTAGAAGAGGAAGAGGAAGACCTGGAGGGTCTGTCAACTTGTTCTGTCCGGGACCTCTTGCTCCTCGGAGGCTCAAATTCTGAGGGATCCCTCGCCATTTGAGGATCAGCTTCCGTCATCGGAACCTCGGAGGGAAGACCAACTTCCTGAACTCTGGCCTCCGAAGGATCAACATCTTTAGTAGGAGCAGAGCCTCCCTCATCAAGGACTTCCTTCACAGAGTCAAGGAAGGATCCTCCTTGGTTCTTGTCGCTTCCTTGAGAGGAGCTGGCAGCCTTGGTCGATCTACCCCTGGAACGGAAGGAGGGCTGAATAGGCATCTTCTGTGACTGAGTCTTCTCAGAAGTACTGGCTCCAGACGAGACTTTGAATACCGAATCACCTTCAGAAACTAAATCATGAAAAGAATCATTAATCTCACAAAACAGATTCGAATAATGAAAATTAGAGGTTATTAAAGGAAGGTTACCTTCTAAACCAGCAACCGTCACTGAATCAGGGAAGGACGCCTTTTATCGTTCAGGGAATCTAGCTGACCAAACTCTCGAAGTGGTATAAGCTCCCCAAGTATTAGGACTGTGCTGCAGCTTCCTGTGAAGAGCTCTGGTGAGTTTCCCGGACAACTTGATAGGGTCCTCAACTTCTGCAAATATAAACAAAAGACAATTAGCACATCACGATAAGCAAAAATAAATATGCAAACACATCCCTAAAATCCTAACCAGAAATGTCAGACCAAGAGGTCCTGAGATCTCGGCCTACAGGAACCGTCGAAGGGTCAATCTTGACATAAAAGTACTTCTTCCGCCAGTCATCATCACTGGCCGTAAACTTGAAGATCCCTAGCCCTGGACGACAGGGGAGGTAGTAGGTACCGCTCCCGCCATCCATGGAAATACTCTCCTTTATCGAGAAGAGACTCATTAGCTCAGTCAACCCCACGATAACTCCTTCTTCCTTGGCCCTAGTGATGAACCCGTTTATCACTCGGATAACCGATGGACAAAGTTGGGAAAGGGCCAGTTGATAATGATCTAGGAGATCTAGCAAGAGGGTGGGGAGAGGGAATCTAAGATGACACTTAGAGATATATTTCTCATGAACACAGAACCAACCCTCCGGAACGGTTTCGGGGGTTTCGTCTTCGGTACAAGCTCTAGCTAGGTCGCTCTTGCTGTGAGCTTGAACAGTAAGATTGACGACGTCTTGACTCTTCAAGAGCGAGGGAAAGTGAGGTCCAGAGGAGGCGCTCTTGCCACCTTTCTTCTTCATCCTCTTGACTCTTGCTCTGATCGAGTCTTTAACTTTCTTCTTCTTGGCTTCTTTCATCTTTTCACCGGCTTCCCGCTTGACCTTCATAATGCGGGCACCGGAGGCTGAGATTTGAACCTCGCCGGAACCTTCTTTTTGACTCATGATAGCAAAAGGAAAAGGGAAATAGGAAGCAAAAGAGGGGAATCGGACTAAGACGAAATCTCAGAGAGAGGTTAAGAACAAAGAACTAGTTCGATCAAGAAACGGATAAAAAAAAATATAACAAATCGCAGTAAAATAAAGGAGAGAGGAGAGTTACCTTGGAAACCGTCGAGAGGCGTGGAGGAAGTGGAGAGGCAAGCAGTTAATTCTCTCAGCTTTATATCCCATCACGTCTCGAAAGTCGGAAACCACATTTCAAACTCTCTTTAATCTCAGCCATCAATTTAATTAAAGAAAAAACTATAGCTAAGGTTTAATACGAAGCCGGAGGCTGGAAGCTAAGGGCAATCTTCGAAGAGGTCACGATGAAGAGGAAGCTCACATCATAACAGAAGGAGCGCAGGACCCGGTCAAAGGGAAGCTGTTGCCAATCCCTCAGGTCGCGGAGGAGATCTCGGGAACCAGTTGGTGACGATCAAGCGGAACCTGAGGCTATTTAAAGAGGAAGTCAATCAAGAAAAGGATTCATTCAACCAATATTCAACTGGATACTCTGAAAACATCCTCATTCTTATTACATTCTCATTGTCTTTGTAATCATAAAAGATCATCCTTTGTAATCACTCTTTCATAAAAACCATCAATACAAATCGAAGTTCATTCAACAAGTTATTACGGGATTCAGCCCGCGTTATCTTTCCCTAACCTTTTCTTAAAACTTTAACCTGATCTAAAATTCAGGAGGTGAGTTTAATCCCTCACACTAGTGATCTATGCTCTAGTTAGCTAATCTAGAACAAGCAATGGGTGCAATCTATTTGATGAATATCACAACTTAGCAATTATAGTTTGGGGCTAATCCCACAAACCTATTTAAACCCTAGATCTAATAAGTAGACTACTCAGACATGGCTAAGCAATTCATAATATATGATAGATAAAAGAATTGCATAGATAGGGAATATAAAACAAATGGAGTTCACAAATCTCTCAATGATCTCTCCAATCTCTCAAAACATATAAAACGCTAGTCTTTCTCTCACACTCTCTGCTTTGCCTCTCAAGACTTGTTGCTTCTTACAATTGTCAAAGCTTGCCGTCAAAAACACTTAGCATGAATATTTAAGCATTTCCATTAGGTTAAAAACTCGTCAGGGGCAATCTCGTAATTTGGTGAAGTCTTGGTGAAGTAGTCGGCTAAACCATTTTGTCCTCGATATCGATCGACAACACTAGATGTGTATCGATCGATTATAATCTTCTAGTACGCGGATCTTCTCAGCTACATTGATCGACAACTCAGGATGAGTATCGATCGATTCTTATCACAATGTTAACTTCCGACTTGGTTTTGAATGGTCAACTTGGGTGTATTATCTCTTGTACTCCAAAATGCACGAAAACATCACTTTATCATGAAACGCTCCTGAAACCTGAAAACATACCTAACAGGCTAGAAAAACACATTAGTTATATAATAAAATACTAGTATACCATGGTAGAAAATGGGTGAAATCCATGGTATATCAGCCGGCATGTTCCACCGCATGAAGAAGTTCTTTTCCTTCGTAACCAGCTTCGAGAAGTGATAACCCATCAAGCTTTGACCGTGCAGCGGGCCCGAGAGCAAGCTCGTTGGGAGCTTATGAAGGAGTGGTCGGAAAGAAACATCAACCTCCGGGGACCCGTTGGAGAGCCTAGTCGGGGCTCGGTGAATGGAAGAGGTGGATTTGGCGCTTTTCCTCCGGCGCTGTCTCATCCGGAGCCGAAGCCTTGAGTGGCTTTTATTATTTATGCTTTTCTTATTCTATGTTACTGCTTTTCTTCCTGGATTTCGATGATTTTGTTGCTGAATAAGGACTTATGATAGCCAATAATACTTATTGTTTTCGCCTTATTCTGGCGTGCTTGTCTCTGGGATCCACACCTTCGTAATTTTCCAAGACCATCTCCTGATTAGGGCTATTCGCGGTCTGGTCATACTGGATGGGTGTAGGTCTTTTAGAAAGACCATAATCTTTAGGAAGATATCAGAGTCTAGTACCTGGGTCCTATTACTGCATCGATGGTCAAGGGAATTGGTCCTCATTAGATTAAGAAGACTTCGTATCTCTCAAATGGAAGGATGTCTAGGTGGACGCGTAGGTCTCTAGGAATGGATGGACCCTTGGAAGGATGTTAGAGTCTGGGACATGGGCCCTGTTAGTTAGACTGGCTGAAACCTGAAATCATTGAAGAAGCGTTACACCTTATAATCCAATATTAAAAAACCTGAGTTTTAGTTTTGGAATGAAAGATCCTTGCTTAGAACCCTAAAGTTCTAGCTTGGTTCGAACCCTGGGGCTCTTGAGCCATAGAACCCGGAAGTTCTTAAGGCCTTGAACCCTGAGGTCCCTTACCTAGGCCTGAAGGCCGTTTTATTGAACCCGAAGGTTTACTCATTGAACCCTGAGGTTTCTGAGTGCTAAGGTTTAATCTTTCAGTCCTGGGACCGTGATTTAACCCGATTGATTCCTCAAACCCGGAGGTTGATGCCTTTGAACCCTGAGGTCCTTGGCAAACCCGAAGGTTGGTATTTGGATTCAGAGATCCCTGAACCCGAAGATTCTTATTAGACCCGAAGGTCATTTAGACTCAAAAGTCTTTGATCAACCCTTAGGTGACCCTCTCGAATCCGGAGATTCTTTACAGGCCCGGAGGCTGTATTAAACCCAGAGGTTCTTTATAGACCCTGAGGCCGTATTGAACCCGGAGGTTTTTTATAGACCCTGAGGCCGTAATGAACCTGGAGGTTCTTTATAGACACTGAGGCCATATGCATTATGGGAGGTTGTGATCGCATTCTGCTCCCAGTGGGGGAACCACTACCGATCATGAAATTGAGAAACCGCACTCTGCCACCCGGAGGTAGCCACTCTCATGATTCTCAATGCTGCTCTCTACCTATCTGCATAAAGGTCATGCTCAGACTTATGGTGCTGGTGTGGGCCTGCCCCGCGGAGCGACCTCACACCAGACACACTACTTTCCACGTCTGGGCATGCTCAGACTTATGGTGCTGGTGTGGGCCTACCACTACCCGGTACTCTTCATATGCCTCATCAGAGTAGCCAAACCCCACGAATCATCCAAAACCGATCCGGGCTTCGAATGAGCAATGTTCCAGCCAACGGTTCCCCCTCTAGAAGAGGAGGAGGAAGACCTCGAAGGTCTGTCAACCTGGTCAGTTCGGGACCTCTTGTTCCTCGGGGGCTCAAATTCTGGAGGATCCCTCGCCATTTGAGGATTAGCTTCAGTCATCGGAACCTCGGAGGGAAGGCCAACTTCCTGAACCTTAGGCTCCGAAGAACCAACACCTTTAGCAGGAGCAGAGCCTCCCTCGTCAAGAGCCTCCCTTACAGAATCGAGGAAGGATCCTCCTTGGTTCTTGTCACTTCCTCTAGAGGAGCTGGCAGCCTTGGTCGATTTACCCCTGGAACGGAAGGAAGGCTGAATAGGCATCTTCTGTGATTGAGTCTTCTCGGAAGTGCTTGCTCCGGACGAAACTTCGAATACTGAATCACCTTCAGAGACTGAATCGTAAAAAAGGATTCATTAATCGCATGAGACAAATTCAAACAGTAAAGATCATGCATTAAGAGTAGAAGGTTACCTTCCAAACCAGCAACCGTCACTGAATCAGGGAAGGACGCCTGGTATCGTTCAGGAAACCTAGCTGATCCAACTCTCGAAGTGGTGTAAGCTCCCCAAGTGTTAGGGCTATGCTGCAGCTTCCTGTAGAGAGCTCTAGTAAGTTTACTAGACAACTTGACAGGATCCTTAATTTCTGCAAAAAAGAGTCAAAGGACAATTAGCATATCACGATAAGCAAAAATAAACATGCGAACATATCCCTAAAATCCTAACCAGAAATGTCAGACCATGAGGTCCTGAGGTCACGGCCTACAGGAACCGTCGAGGGGTCAATCTGGACATAGAAGTACTTCTTCCGCCAGTCATCATCACTGGCCGTGAACTTAAAGATACCTAACCCTGGACGACAGGGGAGGTAGTAGGTACCGCTTCCGCCATCCT
Organism: Raphanus sativus; assembly: GCF_000801105.2. Taxonomy (NCBI): domain Eukaryota; kingdom Viridiplantae; phylum Streptophyta; class Magnoliopsida; order Brassicales; family Brassicaceae; genus Raphanus; species Raphanus sativus. The sequence continues at coordinate 21,601,049 of NC_079514.1, read as the reverse complement.
TGGAAGTACTCTCCTTTATAGAAAAGAGACTCATTAGCTCAGTCAACCCCAGGATAACTCCTTCCTCCTTGGCCCTAGTGATGAACCCATTTATCACTCGGATAACCGATGGGCAGAGTTGAGAAAGGGCCAGCTGGTAATGATCTAGGAGATCTAGCAAGAGGGTGGGGAGAGGGAATCTAAGATGACACTTAGAAATATATTTTTCATGAAGACAAAACCAACCCTCCGGAACGGTTTTGGGGGTTTCATCTTCGGTACAAGCTCTAGCTAGGTCACTCTGGCCGTGAGCTTGAACAGCAAGATTGACGACGTCTTGGCTCTTCAAGAGCGAAGGGAAGTGAGGTCCGGAGGAGGCGCTCTTGCCCCCTTTCTTCTTCATCCTCTTGACTCTTGCTCCGATCGAGTCTTTAACCTTCTTCTTCTTGGCTTCTGTCATCTTTTCACCGGCTTCCCGCTTGACCTTCATGATGCGGACACCGGAGGCTGAGATTTGAACCTCGCCAGAACCTTCTTTTTGACTCATGATAGTAAAAGGAAAGGGAAATAGGAAGCAAAAGAGAGGAATTGGACTAAGGCGAAATCTCAGAGCGAGGTTAAAGATGAAGAACTAGTTCGATCAAGAAACAGATAAAAAAAAAATATAAGAAAACGCAGTAAAATAAAGGAAAAGAGGTGAATTACCTTGGAAACCGTCGAGAGGCGTGGAGGAAGTGGAGAGACAAGCAGTTAATTCTCTCAGCTTTATATCCCATCACTTCTCGAAAATCGGAAATCAAATTTCAAACTCTCTTTAATCTAAGCCACCGATTTAATCGAAGGGAATTTACAGCCGTTCGATCAGATAAAAATAAATATGGTTGAGATAGCTAGTAATCATGATCTCAACAAGAGAATCTAGCTTGGGCGGCTAGGTTTAGCTCCCGAGAATAACGATACCTAATCTCGAGAGCTGGGGGCAACTGTTGGGCCCGAATATGGCCCGGTAGCTGACTGCTGAACAATAAAGACGATAACAGGCCGCGACAGGCCCATCACGAGCTCGATATCTAAAAGGAGCTAAGTTGGAGCCGAAGGCTGAGAGCTAAGGACTTTTACTAAAGAGGTCACGGTGAAGAGGAAGCTCACGTCGTAACAAAAGGAACGCAGGACCCGGTCAATGGGAAGCTGTTGCGGATTCCTCAATAAACGGAGAAGATCTCGGGAATCAGTTGGCAACAATCAAGCGGGACCAGAGGCTATTTAAAGAGAAAACAAGTCAAGAAAAAGCTATTCGATCCGGATTCACTTTCACGATTATTCATATCATCTTTTGAACATTTTATTATCTTTGTAATCGTCAAGAGAAACATCTTTTGTAACCATTCTTTTACCATATTATCAATACAAATCGAAGTTCATTCAACAAGTTATTACGGGATTCAGCCCACGTTATCTTTTCCTAACCTTTCCTAAACCTTAAACCTGATCTAAAATCTAGGTGTGAGTTTAATCCCTCACAACGACTAGGAAGAAGACCTTTTGCCCCGGTGCCATGGGAAATTTTCCCACGATGTCCATGCCCCACTTTCGGAAGGGCCAGGGGGAGCTTAGAGACTGGAGGTTCTCTGGTGGGAGATTGGAGATCGGTGCGTGCTTTTGGCATTGGCTGCAGAGTTTAGCTTGTTTGAGGGAGTCCCTTGCCATGGTTGGCCAATAGTATCCGGTCCTTCTGGCTCTGAGTACCAAGCTTCGACCACTGGAATGGGAACCGCATTCTCCCTGGTGGAGCTCTTCTAGTATCCTAGCGGCTTCTCTAGGAGTGAGACATCGTAGGTAAGGTCTTGAGAAGGATCTTCTGTATAGTTTTCCTTCAGAAAGGCAATATCTGGCTGCTTGCCTTCTTATCTTCCGACTTTCGTCTCGATCTGCAGGCAAGGTGTCGTGCCTTAGGTAGTCAGCGACTTATATCTTCAGGGCTATGCAATCTTCCGTAGTGTGGCCGTGATCGCTATGGAACTCGCACCATCGTTTGAGATTTCGGTTAGCATCAGAGGCCTCATCTTAGGGGGCCACTTGACTTGCGGACCCATTTGTCACAGGACACCGATAAGCTATGGCTTTGTTATTGCAAGATGAGAGATATCGGGCCACGTAGACACCATCATCCCTTCGGATCTAGCCAAAGGACGATTTTGGTATCTGCCCCTACCTGGATTGCTGGTCTCCTTGCAGACTTGGGATGGAATGCCTCGTCGCGGTCGTTTCTAGTTGTGGGAACCGAAATTCACACCTTCGATTTTAATGAATAAAAAACGGAGGAAAGCCAAGTTAACTCGACTTTCCCTGAAGGTCCGGATTCTCTGCGATAGCCAACGACAAGTGTCCGAGCAAATGCGGAAAATATAGAAAGATAACAAAACGAGTTTTATGGAAAGTAGATCTATGTTTCGAATTTGCGTAAGAGTTTTGCGATGATTACAAAAGATTGTAAAAGCTTTGACTGCGAGAACTGTCAGCGATTTTCCTAGCTCTTGCCGTCTCAAAACCTTAACCCTAATCTAGTCGCAGCTCGATAACACAAGACGAAAAAGATACAAAATAGGTTTTGTTAAGATTTGGGACTGGACCTTAAGAAAGGCTGCCTACGTACCCCTTTCGAGGATCAAGTTCGGACGTAGTTCAGTTAAAAAAGATTTGAAAAAGAGATCGAACTGCCTGGCGGAGTTCGTCTAGTATGAGCGTTGGTCATAGAAAGGGGAATGTCGAGAATAATGCCGAGAATAAGTAAAAGAATTGTTAGAACCTCCCGAGAGGAACGGAGGTCTGCAGACAAGATAAAAATAGAACAAGAGGCGGCCAGACGTTCTAGGTCCTGCCTTGCTAGTCTAACCACCTAAGTTCTAAGTTCTCTAAGCTTGCAGGAGTTCTCTAAGTCTAAAATCTCGGATCTGCTCTCTTCTCCGTATCTTTTTTTATATGCCTCTGCTCCTTGCCCCAAGCTTCTTTATATACTCCTCCTAGGTCAGTCTATCCTCTCTTTGGGCCAGATCTGTCGCGAATCGAGCTTTTTCCATTTTCGTCGATCTTCATGTTTATCGGGAAACTTTACATTTATCCTCGGAAACTTGACATTTATCCTATTTTCGAGAAATAGAATCAATCGTCATAGCTTTGTTGGGCTTGAACCCTTAAAATCGTAAATGAGTCCGCGGGCATGTTTCAAGCCTTTGAACGTTTATACGATTTCTCGGAAAGATTTTCTTTCTCCGCAAAACAAATCGTATAGCTTAAAGAATCGATGTTCAAGTCGATCGTTCTTGTTTTACACGATACACTTTATGAGAAAAACAACCTTCTCAGTTTTAGTCGTAAAACTTTGATGATAACTTCAATCGAGACGAACCGAGAGACACTATGTCCGTAGCTGAGAAGACACGACCATACGAAGGTATACGGAAGTTACGGGAATTGATCTATGTTTGGACAGGCCGAACGCAAAGGAATCTGCTTTGAAACCTTAAAGAGGCCGTTCTCTCAAACCGTGAGGACCTAGAAAACGATCAAGATATCAAATCGAAGCCCTCGCCTTGACGCAGGAGCCCAGAGCTACAACCCGGTTCCTGCCTCCCGGCGCCCAGGACCGTGGTCTGGCCGCCCGGTGCCCAGGACCGTGGTCTGGCCGCCCGGCGCCTGTTGGGCCCAAATATGACCCCCTAGCTAGTGATAGACAATGAGAAATGATAACGGGCCGAAAAAGGCCCATCATGAATTCAATCTTCAAAACAGCTAAGTCAGATCCGGAGGCTGTGAGCTGGAGATGTTCATCAGAGAGGTCAAGGAAAAGAGGCAGCTCGTTGACAAGTAAACAGGCGCAGGACCCGGTCAAAGAGGTAGCTCGTGGACAAATAAATAGGCGCAGGACCCGGTCAAAGGGAAGCTGTTACAAATCCCTCAAATCACGGAGGGGATCTCGGGAACCTGTTGGTAGCAACTGACGGAACCTGGGGCTATTTAAAAAGAAAATCAATCAAGAAAAAGGGAGGGGAACCCATTTTTACATACAAGCTCTCAATCATTTAATTCTTTCGTTGTAAACATTATAAACATCTCTTGTAAACATTTCTTACCAAAAATCATCAATAAAATCATCATTCATTCTACAAGTTCTTATGGGATTCAGCCCACGATTATCTTTCCCTAATCCTTTTCTAAACTATAAACCTGACCTAAAATCAGGAGGTGAGTTTAATCCCTCACAATTGGCGCCGTCTGTGGGGAAGAAACAATGGAATCCCTTACTCCAACTTAAGGATGAATCCAGTCGATCAGACAACAAATTCATCTAACCGATGAACAGTATCCCGATGAACAGTACTCGGATGAACAGTACTGGAAGAACAGTATCTCGGTGAACAGTATCTCGATGAACAGTATCCCGATGAACAGTATCCCGATGAACAGTACTCGGATGAACAGTATCTCGATGAACAGTATCTCGATGAACAGTATCTCGATGAACAGTGCTGGAGCAGCCAACACGAGAACCTCCAGTGGGATCGATCCAGGGCTCCCAGCCCTCGTTACCCCTCAGCACCAACCTGCTCCGAACCAGACGGAGGCTTAACTCTCTGAGATCCGTCGCATGATGATGCAGCTGGTAGAAAAAGCTCAAGAAGGTGAGCGTACAATGCAACAGCTAGCCGCTCGGCAGCAACGATTCGAAGAGGTCACTAGATCTCTAACCGCAACAACCCAACCACCGCAACGTCAGGGCTCGGGAGTTACCTTCCGGGATCGAATAACTGACCCCTCGTTCCCTCGAGGACATCTAGACTTTTCTCTTGATAACACTGGTTCAGGAGAACAGGGACCTGCTTTCCAAACGCCTCGTGATAGGACATCGCCTGTGTTTAGTCCACCCCTCACCAGCGCTATGGGAAGCAACCTAGCATCAACTAGCTCTTTATCCGATCAGGTTACTGGTCGAAGTGCTCGCTTACCTCCTCCACCACCTAGCATTAGGTTGGGAGAAGGAGTATCCAATCCGTCCGGGGGCAGAACATTAGCTCCGGCGTTTCAGGCCAGAAACCTAAACACGAACCCGGATGAAAGGACGGATGCTGATCCTTCAGCTCGCCACACAAACCCGACTCGTCAAAATAACCCAAGGGCCGGTGGGTAAGACAGCCCACCAAGCGACTGGGAGAATGATCGAACACGATTCCATCAGGGACCTGTCCGTCAGGTACCTAATGATGACCCGACTGTCCTTCCTTTAGAGGGACCTGAGGCTATTCGCAGATATATGGAGCGAACTCACGCAGCTCTCCAAAAATTGGGAGCTCAAGTCCACAAGGCAACGAGCTCAGCTCCCGAAATCGAGAGCTTGATTGAGGATACCTGTGGAAGTCCATTCACTGACAGAATTGCCAGCTCTTACGTAAGAGATACCCGAAAAATTAAGATCCCCGAATACAACGGGACCTTGGACCCGAAGGCCTACCTAAGAGCCTTCCGGCTAGCTATCGTGAAGGCTCAGTTCACGAAAGAAGAATGTGATGCAGGTTATTGCAGGACATTCGGCGAAAACCTGGTCGGAACAGCCCTCAAATGGTTCTCTGGTCTTGAACCAAATTCGATAGACAGTTTCGACCAGTTAAGTAATGCCTTCATGAAGCAATACTCGACTCACATCCTAAAAGCAAGCATCCGAGGCTGACCTCTGGAAAATTAAACAAGGAGTGAGAGACTCGCTACGAGCCTACATCAAAAAATTCAGAGCAGTAAGAACTAAGCTCTCGAACCCCAATGATCTAGTTGCCATCGAGGCTCTCAGGAGAGGTCTCTGGTATAAATCAGAACTTTGGTCGGAGCTAACGCTCAATCCTCCTCCAACTATCGACGATGCTCTTCATAGAGCCTCCAAATATGTTAACCTGGAAGAGGAAACAGCTGCACTGGATAAACTCCACAAAAAATCCCAGAGTCATTCGAAAAACGAAACCTCGGAAGCAAGAGGACCTCATAAAAAGGGGAACTCTCGAAATAATCAGACCCAGGGGGAACACTCCTATGCAATCTAGGAAGATAAGGAAGGAAAACCTGTCGCCGCAGCAAATAAAACCCCTTGGTAAAAAGGACATGATGAGAACAAACAATGCTCTTACCATGATCGGAAAGGGCACGCAACCGAGAAATGTTGGGACCTCCAACGACAACTGGCAGTTAAATTTGCTGCCAGAGAAATAAAGAGTTTGGACCTCAAGAAACCACAGCCCTACCAGAAAAGAGGTCCCAGAGATACCTCACCGAAACGAGAAAGGTCTCCTGAAATAGATGGGTACAAAATCGTTGACCAGAAAGCTAGCTTCATAGGCTTTTCCGGAGAAACAGCTACCTCATTGGGAACTATTAAGCTCCCAATTATAGCTGGCGGAATCATGAAAATGATGAATTTCGTAGTCATCGACAGACCTTCCCCGTTTCACGCGATCCTAGGAAGACCTTGGATCCATAAGATGAAAGCAGAAGCTTCAACTTATCACCAATGTGTGAAATTCCCGACACCTGAAGGGATATCTACCGTGCATGGTAACCAAAAGATCTCCAGGATCTGTTACCTGGGAGGATTCGAAATTCTCAAAGAATCACCCCAATAGCAACTACAGATCCAGGAGGGTCGTGAGATACAACAGAATATTCGAGGTCCCCCTAAGAACCTCACCGAGCAAGTCAGTATTGACGACTCAAATCCTGAAAAGCAAGTGAGTATCAGATCCGAGATACCTCTCGAGACTAAGAAGGAGCTCATCGACTTTCTAAAAAGCAACGTCAGAACCTTTGCATGGACCACCAGTGACATGAAGGGTATAAACGCCGACGTCACTACTCACAAGCTTAATGTAGACCCCACTTTCAAACCGATCAAACAAAAGCGTCGCAAGCTAGGCCTAGAAAAGGCTCAAGCTGTTAACGACGAGGTTGACCGACTTAGGAAAGATGGGTCCATTCGTGAGGTACATTACCCAGACTGGCTAGCTAATCCAGTAGTTGTAAAAAAGAAGAACGGGAAATGGAGAATCTGCGTAGATTTCACCGACCTAAATAAAGCTTGTCCCAAAGACAGCTTCCCGTTACCTCACATCGATCGTTTGGTCGAGGCCACTGCTGGCCACCAGCTCCTGTCCTTCATGGATCCCGACGATCAAGAGAAAACCGCATTCATAACTGAACGAGGGACCTATTGCTATAAGGTCATGCCATTCGGTTTAAAAAATACAGGAACTACCTATCAAAGGCTAGTGAATAAAATGTTCGCTGGCCAGCTCGGGAAAACCATGGAGGTCTATATTGATGATATGCTAGTCAAATCCTCAATTGGAGAAAACCATATTTCCCACCTAAGGGAATGCTTCGATATCCTCAACAAATACGATATGAAGCTCAACCCTGCTAAGTGCACCTTCGGGGTACCTTCAAGCGAGTTTCTCGGCTACCTCGTAACCGAAAGAGGCATCGAAGCCAACCCGAAACAGATAGCTACCTTTCTGGAAATGCCGTCACCTAAGACAACCAGAGAGGTACAGAGATTGACTGGACGAATCGCAGCATTAAATCGATTCATATCCAGGTCCACCGATAAGTGCCTCCCATTCTACAAACTTCTAAAAAATAATAAGAAATTCTTATGGGACGAAAAGTGCGAGGAAGCCTTCAAACAATTGAAAGCTTACTTCTCCGAACCTCCGATCCTGGCTAAACCAGTATGGGAGAACCGCAATATCTTTACCTTGCCGTATCAACCACTGCAGTTAGTGGTGTGCTGATACGAGAAGAGCAAAACGAGTAAAGACCTGTCTATTATACCAGCAAGAGTCTGATAGACGCCGAAACTAGATACCCTACTATGGAAAAACTAGCCCTAGCTGTCGTAACAGCTGCCAGAAAATTGCGACCTTATTTCCAATCGCACTCAATCGTCGTAATGACTTCACAACCATTGCGAACAATTTTGCACAGCCCTAGCCAATCATGACGATTAGCTAAATGGGCAATAGAGCTCAGTGAATACGATATCGAGTATAGACCTCGAGCAGAAGCAAAAGCTCAGGTCCTTGCCGATTTCATAATCGAGCTAGCTTCCGAACAACTAGACTTGGAAACGGAAGCTCCGAAGTGGAGTCTGTACATTGACAAGCCTCGCCAAGACAAGGTTCCGGCATCGGTCTAAGGCTGACCTCCTCAGCTGGAGAAACCATCCAACAATCCTACAGGCTCGGATTCAGCGCTTTTAATAACGAGACTGAATACGAAGCATTAATTGCAGGATTAAAACTCGCCCTAAGCCTCGGAATTCGAGAGCTGAACGCTTATAGTGATTCACAGCTAGTAGCTAGCCAGTTCCACGGCAAGTATGAAACAAGGGACGAAAGAATGGGGGCATACCCGTAGAGGGAATCGAAAAGCCAAGTATCGACATAGCTACCAAAGCTGAGATTGATAGCAAGCCGAAAGAGCAAACAGAAGTTAGCTACCCCTAGACGGTAGCAACCCAAGTTCTTACAACGTACTGGTTCCCAAAAACCAGAATTCGTAGCTTTAAAAAGCATACCTCCGGGGGCAAGATCCAGACCTCGGATTCACCTGTCCACGCAGCCAGGACCAGGAGTCGTTCTGCTTTTGAAAGCGCATCTGAAGAAACGACCCAGACTCCGGAGAACAACACCAGAACTGGAGATATTCCTCAGAATTCAGACTCCTTCGAGCCTAATCCGACCAATATCTCCGGGGGCAATAAGACATCAGGTCACGACACTCAGGGACCTGAACAAGACACATCAGGTCACGACACTCAGGGATCTGAACAACACCCGCCCTCATCTCTTCATGACAAAATCTTTGGGAGAGAGGATTGGAGAATACCAATCATGCAGTACATCTTGGAGGGTAAGGCCCGAAAACTCAAAGCATTAAGCGCAAGATACTGCATAATCGAGTCAGCCCTCCATAAACGAAGCATTTCCGGACCTTACCTAAAATGCGTCCATGGTCTCGATGCTATCAATCTTATGAAAGAAATGCACGACGGCTCCTGTGGAAACCACCTTGGGGGCAGAGCTCTAGCTATCTGAATCAAAAGACAGGGCTATTTCTGGCCCACCATTATCGCTGACTGTGAGGTTTACTCCTCTTCATGTGATAAATGCCAAAGGCATACACCGATTATACATCAGCCTGCGGAAAAACTATATCCGCTCCGTCCCGTTCATGAAGTGGTCCATGGATATCGTAGGACCACTCATAACATCAGGAAGGGGAAGGCGGAAGCTACGCTTCCTCTTGGTCTTGACAGACTACTTCACGAAGTGGTTAGAGGCTGAAGCTTTCCAACAGATAACTAGATTCGAAGTCGAAGGATTTGTGTGGAAAGACATTGCATGCCGCCACGACGTCCCGTATGAGATCGTAACCGACAACGGAGGACAATTCATTTCTCGCGACTTCAAAACATTCTGCGACAAGTGGAACATCCGCTTTACCTTCTCAACACCTCGACGACCTCAAGGTAACGGTCAGGCGGAGGCTGCTAATAAGTCAATATTAGCAAATCTCAAGAAACGCCTTGGAACCAACAAGAAAACCTGGTCTGAAAAGATACCTGAAGTACTTTGGGCATGTCGAACCACCCCAAGAAAGGCTACAGAGGAAACCCCTTTCTCTTTAGCTTACGTGATGAAAATTGTCGTTCCGGCGGAAACCTCCACTGGGAGACTCTGACGGGAGCTCTGTACGTCTGATCCCGAAGCTAATGACTAGCTCTTATCAGATAGCCTTGACTTAATCGAGGAATGACGAGACCGAGTCTTGCTTCGCATTTAAAACTATCAGCAAGCAATGGCCCGACATTACAATTCCAAAGTCAGGTCCCGACAATTCGTTGTAGGTGACCTAGTACTTAGGAAGGTTTTCGAAGGAACCAAGAAACCAGATGCTGGGAAACTAGGGACCAATTGGGAAGGTCCTTACCGGATTATCCACGTGGTACGACCTGGCGTCTATAAGCTCCTGAAGGTACGAACCGGAGTACCCGAAATCAGATCGTGCGATGCCACAAATCAGAAGAAATACTATCATTAGGTACTTAAATTCCTCGAATTACGTTAGGCTTGACCCCTTGACTGGGTACGTAGGCAATTGTGTTATGAGTGCAACCCCAATCTCATTTTAACACTATTTACACCATGGCGAAAGGGGGCATATGTTTGAGAACATATAGCCCAAACATCGATTGTATGATTATTGTGATACCATGTATCCTATTATCATCAAAACAATTATCTTCGATACCTTGACTTTTTAACAAATTCAGGTCTCAATGAACCTGAACCTAAGGTCTTAAAATCCTTCGAACAAATTCAGGTCTCAATGAACCTGAACCTAAGGTCTTAAAACCCTTCGAACAAATTCAGGTCTCCGTGAACCTGAACCTAAGGTCTTAAAACCCGTCGAATAAATTCAGGTCTTCGTGAACCTGAACCTAAGGTCTTAAAACCCTTCGAACAAATTCAGGTCTCCGTCAACCTGAACCTAAGGTCTTAAAATCCTTAGTAATCTCGAAGGTCTTAAAATCCTTCCAACAAACTCAGGTCTCCATGAACCTGGACCTAAGGTCTTAAAATCCTTAGTAACCTCGAAGGTCTTAAAATCCTTCAAGCAATATCAGGTCTCAACGAACCTGGACCTAAGGTCTTAAAATCCTTATCAAATCTCCAAGGTCTTAAAATCCTTATCAAATCTCCAAGGTCTTAAAATCCTTATCAAATCTCCAAGGTCTTAAAATCCTTATCAAATCTCCAAGGTCTTAAAATCCTCATCAAATTTCAAAAGTCTTAAAATCCTTATCAAATCTCAATAGGTCTTAAAATCCTAAGCAAGTCTCAACGGGTCTTAAAATCCAACAAACGAATTCAGGTTCCCAAGAACCCCCACCTAAGGTGTCCGAGTTGAACTCAGGTTCCTAAAAACCTTAAGCTAACCTCGATACTCCAGGAACCCCTCTTAAGGGGCCAAAAACGATCCAAGTCTCCAAGACTTACCGCTAAATCAGGGACCTAATTCGGAGGATTCACTAAACCTCTTAATTAGTAACCAAAGCATAGTCTCTATCGAAACTCTAAACCAAATTCGAGTTCATCCAAAAATGACTAAGTCAAATCGAAAAAAACTTAAAATAAAACTGAAAACCAAGTCTTGATAGATAAAAGGTTTAAAGGCCTCCTCAGGCCGACAAAGGTTCAAGAGACCTTAACAGAAACAAAGGTTTAAAAGCCTCCTCAGGCTATAAGTCTTAAAACAAAAGAAATCAAAGCCCATTGGGCGGAAATCCTAAGAAAACATGAAAGAGCCTCAGCTCCTAAACTTCCTTGTCATCCGAGCTCTTCTCAGCTCCCTTACCAGCTGGATCTTCCTCCTCAGGAACCTCCTCCTCCATCTCCTTGTCGCTACCTCCAGAGGCGGCTTCGACTGGGGCTGAGTAAGAACCCACCAAACCTAAGTTAGAACCATACTCTCCGGAAAAGGATAGATTAAACATGTTAATCTCGAAAGTACCTGAACTCTCTGAGAATTGAGGAATGGGAAGCTTGCTGGCCGAGAAGTCGGATACTTGTGCCTTTTCATACGCAATCGTAGCCATCAGATTAAGCAAAGGAAATCTTCAATAAAGATAACTGTTGCTCGAGATCTCAACAAAAAGATTGATGCTCGGCGGCTAGGTCTAGCTTCCGAGATAAGGAATCTTATCTCGAAAGCTGGGGGCAACTGTTGGGCCCAAATATGACCCCCTAGCTAGTGATAGACAATGAGAAATGATAACGGGCCGAAAAAGGCCCATCATGAATTCAATCTTCAAAACAGCTAAGTCAGATCCGGAGGCTGTGAGCTGGAGATGTTCATCAGAGAGGTCAAGGAAAAGAGGCAGCTCGTTGACAAGTAAACAGGCGCAGGACCCGGTCAAAGAGGTAGCTCGTGGACAAATAAATAGGCGCAGGACCCGGTCAAAGGGAAGCTGTTACAAATCCCTCAAATCACGGAGGGGATCTCGGGAACCTGTTGGTAGCAACTGACGGAACCTGGGGCTATTTAAAAAGAAAATCAATCAAGAAAAAGGGAGGGGAACCCATTTTTACATACAAGCTCTCAATCATTTAATTCTTTCGTTGTAAACATTATAAACATCTCTTGTAAACATTTCTTACCAAAAATCATCAATAAAATCATCATTCATTCTACAAGTTCTTACGGGATTCAGCCCACGATTATCTTTCCCTAATCCTTTTCTAAACTATAAACCTGACCTAAAATCAGGAGGTGAGTTTAATCCCTCACAGCGCCCATGACCGTTGTCTGGCCGCCCGGCGCCCAGGACGTTGGTCTGGTCTCCCGGCACCCAGAGCCGGGACGTCGGTCTGGACGCCGGCTCCCAAGACGTCGGTCTGGTCGCCCGGCGCCAGGACGTCAGTCTGGCCCCCTGCACCCAGAGCCGGGACGTCGATCTGGCCACCCAGCGCCCAGGACGTCGGTCTGGCCGCCCGGCGCCCAGGGCTGGGACATCGGTCTGGCCGCCCGGCGCCTAGCACCCAGGACGTCGGTCTGGCCGCCCGGCGCCCAGGACTATGTGGTCGTGAATCTTGTTTCTTTCGTAAAATCTCAACGAAAACTCCGACTGAGGAAAAACGAAAGCCATTTTGATCTAGACTCAAGGGAGAACAAGGTGAGCTTGTCCTTGGGCGAACTGGGAAGACTGAGTTCATCCCATGGCGAGTTGTTTCTCGAGAATGGTTTGTTGAATAGATTGGATATTCTAATTTGCGAATGACGTCGTATGAACTTCTTTTCAAATTATACGAAACTTATTATTCCAAGAAATACTTTCTGGGGATTTCGGGCATTGATTCCGTCGTGACCGATTTTGACCCCAATAGTTAGCCCCCAGCTCGTTAGAACTTTTGCGACTTGCGAGCGGTAAGACATGTTAGGTAAGTTAGGCGGAATTAATGGTTGAAAAGCTCCGTGGAAAGTCGTAGGATTGGTGGATGTGCCTTTCAAAGGCTGCCTACGTACCCTTGTTGTAGGGATCAAGCCTTTCGTAGTTCGTTTTGGAGCTTAAGATCCTTATGAGGCAGCAAGGCTGGGCTTAGGGCAAGACCTAGGTTTACTCTCGGACTGAGGCTTTGCGATGACAAATCGGCTTTCATTTTGCCTGTTTGAAATTTTAACCTAACTCGTACCTTTTTAAACCGCGAAGTGTTATCGGCTTATATGATTTTTCTGGGTACGAATCGAGCTAATTCGGTTAGGAAGCGCTAAACGAAATTTTGGTTTTCTGTATAACGCGCTATGTTATCCTTGTCGGATGTAAGAGAGCCTACCCTTTTAAAGGCGGCTTGTCTGTTTAGGACGTTAGAGTTCGTTTGTTGTGATCAGCAACAACGACATGATACAGTTTTGAAGCTGTGTTACAATTTAGAGTTCCTGAGGCGAGAATTTCGTCTGGAATGTTTTGAGGAAAAAATGTCCTTCGAGCGTTAGCGACGTCTCGCAGTGCCGAAGTTTGAATTTTCCTTGTGCCGCATTCCGTGTTTGAAATGTTCGCGTTTTGGAGGTGTTTTTGTGAATGTTCGCAGCCAAAAACTGTTGTTTCAGTTTTGGCGCTGAATTGTTCGATTTATGATCGAGGAATTAGGACTGAAGGGTCGCGTAAATTTGTTCCAGGGAAATAGCGTCTTCCTCCACTGTGCTTCGTGAAGTGTTGGCCTCCCAAGGGATTTATTTTGTGTATTTTTAAGAATGACTCGTATAGCTCTAGGAGCTTTGTTACGAGTGTTTCTTTTTATGCCGTGTTTTATGGGGCGTATAGAACTTAATCGATTCATGAAAAGCTTAAATCTTCCGTTAACCATATGGTTGTTAGGACTGAGTTTTGTTATGAAGAATTCATCGTATGATTTCCGATTCCGGGTTATACGACAAACTGCTTGCATAATAGTTACTTGGCGTTTCACGATAAATCGTGGATTGTCGTTTAGCCGTTAGCCGTTAAGCGGTTGGAGCGGTGGTCGCTCAGTAGTTTTGGATTGGCATGGAGGCTAGGTTCAGCCGTATAGCCAAGGAAGTTGTTGGTAAAGGATCGTCGTATAATATGTGCAGATTCGGTTGCAGGGTCATTTCCTGCTTGGAAGTAACCAAGGGTAGTAAAAGCAGGAATCATCAACCTTATGGAGCAAAACATATCTACGACAGATATCCGTTGGATCCGTTATTTTATTTTACGAAAGAAAACGGGTTAACCGTTCTTTTGAAGGTTTTTCTTTCTTCAGGAAGCAGGACGAGTGTGCCTTAGAATGCGTGGCAATATTTTCTCGATTTTTCGAGAGACTAGATCGGTTTGCATGCTCTGCCTGGACTGTCAAGGAACAATGGAACAAGACTGGAAAATTTTCCTAAAACTTTGCTTGCTAGACTATCCACCTAGTTTCTAAGTTCCCTAAATTCTGCGGCAGTTTTCAAGACGTTTTCATTCCTTTCTACCAAAATATTAAAACCTTGACAGAATTTTCTAAGTCGGACGTACCTTGGTCTCATTGATGATTCGAGATTGCCTCTTCATCCTTCCTTCCTCTTCTCCTTTTGTCTTGTGACCTAAGTTTCAACTTTCGTAGCATTAGTTACAAGAACGGGTGTGTATTTCGTCGAAGGATTCTTGCGAGTATGAGTTAGTAATTTATCAAAAGTTTCATTAGGCGTTTAGGAATGGCCAGTTTCTATTCAACGCCAAAGGACTTCGAAAAGTCAGTTACTGAATTTCATATGAATTGGTTTTCGACGAAATTCTGACGAGAATATCAGAATGAGGAAGGGATATAAAGTCCAAGTTTATGTCCCCGTTTCTTCGTATCTCTGATTTTATCAAATTGACCAGGTGTGCTTTGTATATTGTTGAAGATTCTATCGAAAGTTATGAATAGACGTTTTCGACTGAACGTGACAGAATCTGGTAAAATCATATTGCGTTTTATGTACCGAAAGAATTTTACGAAATCGTTGAACCAAAGGGAGGAGAAGCAGGCAAAGAGGGGCGTTTTGGAAAGACGGGTCAATGGACAAGGCGTCACTCGAGTGAGGCTCTCAGTTCGTCAGGCTGTGAGCGAACTGGTCATGTTCCAGATACGATATTGTTTGGCTTTATGAATAATGTTTCGAAAAATATTGCCGAGCCTGATCTTACGAAAGCTGCTTCCTAAAACGCTGTCGAGCTTTTATTTTTCGAGAGTTATCCACAACTGTTGTCGAGTTAATTTTATGGAAGTCGTTTCGTAAAATTGTTGTCGAGTTTAATTGTTCAGAATCTTTCTCGTGAAATATTGTCGAGTATTAGTTTACGAAAAGTGTCCGTAAAATGTTATCGAACTTAATATCAGAAATCCTAGCTGCGGTGAGGCGTATTTTTGGTGACTAATCTTAATCATAAACTTTCTCGTTTCCGTAGGATGGACCCGAAGAAGTTTTGAGTAGTTTTTCAAAAGTAAGATTAGTAGACAAAAGTCGAGAGTCTGCAACGAGCGAAATTTTTAGGTGTCAGAAAACGTCTTAGCAATGAGGAATACGATCTCTCGTTTTGGCTTTGTTCAGTCTTCGTTAACCGTTTAGGCTTTGAGTGATTTTATAGAAATCAATTCCGTTTTTTCAAAGCTGGTTTGAGAAGGATCGAGTTCGCCATATGGCGAGTGTTGGGCCCGAAGGCCCGGTAGCTGATTACCAAATAATAAAAGATGATGACGGGCCGCGACAGGCCCATCACAAGTTCGATGCCTAAAGAGAGCTAAGCTAGAGCTGGAGGCTGAAAGCTAAGGATTCTAACCAAAGAGGTCACGACGAAGAGGAAGCTCACGTCATAACAAGAAGAAGCGCAGGACCCGGTCAAGGGGAAGCTGTTGCGGATTCCACCTCAAGCGGAGAAGATCTCGGAGATCAGTTGAAGACAACCTAAAGAAGTCCAAGGCTATTTAAAGAGAAGGTCGAGGACTGAAAAGATGATCCGACTTAACTCATATTTCACTCAACATTCATCAAAACATTCTTATTGTAATATTCATATAATCTTTGTATTCATCAAAGATCACCTTTTGTAACCATCCTATTTCCATTATATCAATACAAATCGTAGTTCATTCAACAAGTTATTACGGGATTCAGCCCACGTTATCTTTCCCTAACCTTTCCTAAACCTTAAAACCTGATCTAAAATCTAGGTGTGAGTTTAATCCCTCACAATTGGCGCCGTCTGTGGGGAAGAAACAATCGAATCCTTTACTCTAACTTGAGGATGAATCCTACCGATCAGACAACAAATCCGTCTGACCTTAACCTCCCGATTCAGAGCGATGGCTCACCGAACGACGGAGGCTCTAGTCTCGTAATCACAGAGCCTCGACGTGGCGACCACCGATCTGGGCAACAGCTTCCGGCTGGCGCTCGAACGAGCCAAACTACAACCGGGGTTACTAACCCGAGATCATCAAGTGGAACCACCTCCGGGCTCCCGATCACCGAGAATCCTCAGCAGCAAGCCGTTCCGAATCAAACGGAGGCTCAGCTCTCTGAGATTCGCCAGATGATGATGCAGTTAGTAGACAAAGCTCAGGAAAGTGAGCGTACGATGCATCAGCTGACTGTTCGTCAGCAACGATTCGAAGAGATAACTAGATCTCTAAACGCAACAACCCAACCACCGCAACGTCAAGCTCTGGGGGTTACTTTCCATGATCGATTAACCGATCCCTCATTCCCCCGAGGACGTTTAAACTTTTCCCCTGATAGCACTGCTCCGGAAGGACGCGGATCTGCTTTCCAGACACCTCATACTGGAACAGCCTCCGTGTTTAATCCACCTAACACCAGTGCTATGGGAAGTAACATAGCGACAACTAGTTCCACACCCGGTCAGGTTACTGACAGGAGCACTCGCTTACCTCCTCCGCTGCCTGATCTTAGGTCCGGAGCAGGAATATCCTTCCCATCTGGGGGCAGAGCGTCAGATTCGGTTTATCAAACCAGAAGCTCGATCCCGAGTGGGGACGGTTATCAAAGGATAGATTCCGATAACCCAAGAGCTGGTGAGCGACTTAGCCCACCAACCGCATGGGAGGATGAGCCAACTCGATTCCGTCAGGAATCTGCCCGTCGGGTACCTGCTAACGACCCAAACGTCCTTCCCTTAGAGGGACCTGAAGCTATCCGTCGATATATGGAACGAACTCACGAAGCTCTCCAAAAATTGGGAGCTCAAGTCCATAAAGCTACGAGCTCAGCTCCCGAAATCGATAGCTTGATCGAGGAAACCCGTGGAACTCCATTCACTGACAGAATTGCCAGCTCTCACATAAGAGATACCCGAAAAATCAGAATTCCCGAGTATGATGGGACCTCTGACCCGAAGGCCTATTTGAGAGCTTTCCGATTGGCAATCGTTAAAGCCCATTTCACACAGGAAGAATGCGAAGCAGGTTACTGCTGGACATTCGCCGAAAATTTGGTCGGAACATCCCTTGAGTGGTTCTCCGGTCTTGAGCCAGCCTCGATAGACAGTTTCGATCAATTAACTAACGCCTTCATGAAGCAGTACTCAACCCATATCCTGAAGCAAGCCTCTGAGGCCGACCTTTGGAAGGTCAGACAAGGAATGGGGGACCCACTACGAGTCTACATCGAGAAATTCAGGGCAATAAGAACTAAGCTCTCGAATCCTAACGACCTAGTCGCCATCGAGGCTCTTAGGAGAGGTCTGATCTATAAATCGAAATTCTGGTCAGAGCTAACACTCAATAATCCTCCAACTATCGATGACGCTCTTCATAAAGCCACCAGATATATTACTCTGGAGGAGGAGACAGCTGCACTGGATAAACTCCACAAGAAACCTCAGAATCACTCGAAAGGTGAATCCTCTGAGGCTAAGGGACCTCACAAAAAGGGTAACCCCCGAAATAATCAGACTCAGGGAGAACATTCCTACGCAATCGAGGAAGACAAAGAAGAGAAACCTGTCGCCGCAGCAAACAAAACTCCCTGGTCAAAAGGTTTTGATAAAAGCAAACGTTGCTCTTATCACGATCGCGAAGGGCACTCAACTGAGGAATGTTGGGACCTCCAACGATAGCTGGCAGCTAAATTCGCAGCTGGAGAAATAAAGGGTGTGGACCTTAAAAGACCACCACCTTATCAGAAAAGAGGTTCCAGAGACACCTCCCCCAAACGAGAGAGGTCACCTGAGAAGGAGACCGATTCGCCACCTCCAGCTCCCAAGAAAAGAGTCGACATGATTCTTGGGAAATTCCCCCAAGGAAAAAGTTTACAAGTCGAAGCTCTCTTGAGCAAACCGTCCCCTCAATCGAGCCCCGACTCGAGGGTGGACTGTATCCTTGGAGGATCAGATATATGTCAAGACTCCGTCAATTCCATTAAGAATCACGTGCGGAAGGCTGTGTCTAACACTGGACCTAAGCCTCCTAACCCTGAGTCAAATACTAAGATTTCTTTCTGGGAAAGCGAGACCTCAAACCTTGACAGACCTCACGACGATGCATTGATTGTCACCCTGAACATCGCAGGATACGAGGTCCCTAAACTCATGATAGACACAGGAAGCTCTGTCGACCTTATTTTCTATAACACCCTAAAAAGGATGGAAATAGACGACTACGAAATTATTGGCCAAAAAGCTAACCTCGTAGGCTTCTCCGGAGAAACAACTACCTCATTGGGGACTATCAAGCTCCCAGTCATAGCTGGCGGAATAATGAAAATGACTAACTTAGTAGTCATCGACAGACCTTCCCCGTTCCATGCGATCCTGGGAAGACCCTGGATTCACAAAATGAAGGCAGTAGCCTCGACGTATCATCAATGTGTGAAATTCCCAACACCCGAAGGGATATCTACCATACACGGTAGCCAGAAGATATCCAGGATCTGCTATTTGGGAGGATTCGAAATCCTCAAAAAATCCCCCCAATAGCAATTACAGATCTAGGAGGGTCGCGAAATGCAACAAAATATCCGAGGTCCCCCCAAGAACCTCACTGAAAAAGTTTGCATCGACGACTCAGATCCTGAAAGACAGGTGAGCATCGGATCCGAGCTACCTCCTGAAACAAGAAAGGAGCTCATTGATTTTCTGAAAAGCAATGTCAAAACCTTTGCATGGTCCACCAGCGACATGAAAGGCATAGATCCGAACGTCACCACCCATAAGCTAAAAGTAGACCCTACTTTCAAACCGATCAAACAAAAGCGTCGCAAGCTAGGCCTCGAAAAGGCTCAGGCTGTTAACGACGAAGTTGACCGACTTACGAAAGCTGGGTCCATTCGAGAGGTACACTACCCCGACTGGTTAGCTAACCCAGTAGTGGTAAAAAAAGAAAAACGGGAAATGGAGAATCTGTGTAGACTTCACAGACCTGAACAAAGCTTGTCCTAAAGACAGCTTCCCGTTACCTCACATCGACCGCCTGGTTGAAGCAACAGCCGGCCATCGACTCCTATCCTTTATGGATGCCTTCTCAGGGTACAACCAAATCATGATGGATCCTGACGACCAGGAGAAAACTGCATTCATAACCGAACGAGGAACCTATTGTTACAAGGTTATGCCATTCGGATTAAAGAATGCAGGAGCTACCTACCAGAGGCTAGTAAATAAGATGTTTGCTGGGCAAATTGGAAAAACCATGGAGGTCTATATTGACGATATGCTAGTCAAATCCTCATCTGGAGAAGACCATATCGCCCATTTAAGAGAATGCTTCGATATCCTCAACAAGTACAATATGAAGCTCAATCCCACTAAATGTACCTTCGGGGTACCCTCGGGCGAGTTCCTAGGCTATCTCGTAACCGAAAGAGGCATTGAAGCCAACCCGCAGCAGATAGCAACCTTCCTAGAAATGCCGTCACCTAGGACAACCAGAGAGGTACAGAGATTGACTGGACGAATCGCGGCATTAAATCGATTCATATCCAAGTCCACCGATAAGTGTCTCCCATTCTACAAGCTTCTAAGAAATAATAAGAAGTTCTTATGGGACGAGAAATGCGAGGAAGCCTTCAAGCAATTGAAAGCTTACCTCTCCGAGCCTCCGATCCTATCTAAACCAGTAGTAGGAGAGCCATTGTACCTGTACCTCGCTGTATCGACTGCTGCAGTTAGCGGCGTTCTGGTACGAGAGGAACGAAACGAACAAAGAACTGTCTATGACACCAGTAAAAGTTTGATAGATGCCGAAACAAGGTACCCTGCAATGGAAAAACTAGCTCTAGCAGTCGTAACAGCTGCTAGAAAATTGCGACCTTACTTCCAATCACATTCAATCGTCGTAATGACCTCACAACCATTACAAATGATATTGCACAGCATCGACATAGCTACTAAAGCTGAGAAAGAGAGCAAACTAACAGAGCAACCCGAGGGTACCTGCCCTGAAACGGTAGCTACCCAAATTTTCACAACATTTTGGTTCCCAAAAACCAGAATATGCAGCTCTAAAAAGCATACCTCCGGGAACACAATCCAAATCACGGAAGGTATTCCTCGAAATTCAGACTCCCTGGAGCCTGATCTCAAGAATACCCCCGGGGGCACCAACTCAGACCCACTCGTCTGCAGAGTTAAAACTAGAAGCCGTTCAGCTCTCCAAAATTCATCTGGAGGTATTCCTCGGAATTCAGACTCCCTGGAGCCCAATCCTACCAATACCTCCGGGGGCACCGCGACACCAGGTCCCGAACAGGAACCTCCCTCGTATCTTCATAACAAAGTTGTAGGGAGAGAGGATTGGAGAATTCCAATCACGCAGTACATCCTAGAAGGAAAGACTCCACCCAATAAATGGGAGGCTCGAAAGCTCAAAGCATTAAGCGCGAGATATTGCGTAACTGAATCTGTCCTCCTCAAACGAAGCATTTCCGGACCTTACCTAAAATGCGTCCATGGCCTCGTTGCTATGAGACTCATGAAGAAAATGCACGATGGCTCCTGCGGGAACCACTCTGGAGGAAGAGCTCTAGCCATCAGAATCAAAAGACAAGGATATTTCTGGCCTACCATTATTGCAGATTGTGAGGCCTATTCCTCTTCATGCGACAAATGTCAGAGGCATGCACCGATTATACACCAACCTGCGGAAAAGCTGTCCAACATATCCGCCCCTTATCCATTTATGAGATGGTCCATGGATATCGTGGGACCACTAGTAGCATCAGGAAGTGGAAAGAAGAAGCTACGCTTCCTCTTAGTCCTAACAGACTACTTCACGAAATGGATAGAGGCTGAAGCTTTCCAACAGGTAACCAGGGTTGAGGTCGAGCAATTTGTGTGGAAAGAAATCGTGTGTAGACACGTCGTCCCATACGAAATCGTAACTTACAATGGAGGACAATTCATATCCCACGATTTCAAAATATTTTGTGACAAGTGGAATATTCGCCTGACCTTCTCATCACCTCGCCGACCTCAAGGAAACGGACAGGCGGAGGCTGCTAATAAATCAGTATTAGCAAACCTCAAGAAGCGCCTCAGAACCCAGAAGGAACTCTGGTCAGAAAAGTTCTTGAAGTACTTTGGGCATGTCGAACCACCCCACGAAAAGCTACAGAAGAAACTCTTTTCTCCTTAGCATATGGGATGGAAGCTGTCGTTCCAGCTGAAACCATTGCTGGTAGCCTCCGCCGGGAACTCTGTACGACCAATCCCGCAGCTAATGATCAGCTCCTAACTGACAGCCTCGATCTAATCGAGGAAAGACGGGACCGAGCTCTGATTCGCATTCAGAACTATCAGCAAGTAATGGCACGACAGTACAATTCCAAAGTCAGGCTCCGACAGTTCGCTGTAGGTGACCTAGTACTTAGGAAAGTTTTCGAAGGAACCAAGGCGACCATGTAGTACGACCTGGCGTTTACAAGCTCCGAAAGGTGCGAACTAGGGTACCTGAAATCAGATCGTGGAACGCCACGAATCTTAAGAGATATTATCATTAGGTACCTAAAAATCCTGAACTACGTTAGGCTTGATCCCTTGACTGGGTACGTAGGCAACTCCGTCATGAGTGCAGCCCCAACCTCATTGCAACACTTCGTTCACCACAATCAAAGGGGGCATATGTCTGATTAAAATCACATAGCCCACGCAGCAAATGTATGATCATTATAATACAGCAATTGTATGATTACTATGATACCATGTATCCAATTATCAATAAAGCAACTATTCTCGATATCTCAATTCTTTAACAACACAGGTCCCTGCAAACACAGACCTAGGGTCCTAAAAACCCTTCGGATTAGCTCAGGTCTCTACGAACCTGGACCTAAGGTCTTAAAATCCTTAACAATCTTGAAGGTCATGAAATCCTTCAAACGAAATCAAAATTTATAAACCACTAAAGGTCTTAAATCCTTCAAGCAATATCAGGTCTCGACGAACCTGGACCTAAGGTCTTAAAATCCTTATCAAATCTCCAAGGTCTTAAAATCCTTATCAAACCTCCAAGGTCTTAAAATCCTCATCAAATCACAAAGGTGTTAAAATCCTTATCAAACCTCAGAAGGTCTTAAAATCCTAAGCAAGTCTCAACGGGTCTTAAAATCCTAAGCAAGTCTCAACGGGTCTTAAAATTCTACAAACGAATTCAGGTTCCCAAGAACCCCCACCTAAGGTGTCCGAGTTGAACTCAGGTTCCTAAAAACCTTAAGCTAACCTCGATACTTCAGGAACCCCTCTTAAGGGGCCAAAAACGATCCAAGTCCCCAAGATTTACCACGAAATCAGGGATCTAATTCGGAGGATTCACTAAACCTCTTAATTAGTAACCAAAGCACAGTCTCTATCGAAACTCTTAACCAAATTCGAGTTCATCCAAAAAATGACTAAGTCAAATCGAAAAACTTAAAATAAAACTGAAAACCAACTCTTGATAGATAAAAGGTTTAAAGGCCTCCTCAGGCCGACGAAGGTTCAAAAGACCTTAACAGAAACAAAGGTTTAAAAGCCTCCTCGGGCTATAAGTCTTAAAACAAAAGAAATCAAAGCCCATTGGGCGGAAATCCTAAGAAAACATGAAAGAGCCTCAGCTCTTAAACTTCCTTGTCATCCGAGCTCTTCTCAGCTCCCTTACCAGCTGGATCTTCCTCCTCAGGAACCTCCTCCTCCATCTCCTTGTCGCTACCTCCAAAGGCGGCTTCGACTGGGGCTGAGTAAGAACCCACCAATCCCAAATTAGAACCGAACTCTCCAGAAAAGGAGAGATTAAACATATTAACCTCAAAAGTACCTGAGCTCTCAGAGAGTTGGGGAAGAGGGAGCTTGCCGATCGAGAAATCCGAGACCTGAGCCTTCTCGTATGCCGCAACAGCCTCCGGCATTATTGCCACCAAGCGATCATACTCGTCTTGAGTACTCTTAATCTCGCCATCCAGCATGTCTTTCAGGAGCTCGGTGTTGGCTTGAATCTCTTGAGCATGAACCAGGAGATCGACTTCGTCCTTCTTCTTGGAGAACTTCTCCTTGACAACAACCAGAATTTTGTTGTAGGCACCAGCTACCTCCTTCTTTCCTCTCCGGACGGCTAGCATGACCTCAACTTCCTTGTTCTTCTGGCTGCTCTGAGATGAGGCAATCAGCTCCTTGACTTGATACTCGGCTATCTTCCGAGCAGCATCCAAATCCCCAATCTTCCTATTTTTCACCTGGAGGTCAATCAGCTGGCTCTCGATCGTCCCTTGCTGAGTGTAACACTTGGAGCCAAGTCTCTTTATCTCAGCTTGGAGATCCGAGATCAGAGCCCGAGTCTGATTGAGCTTAGTCTTGTTGGCCTTGACCAGTTCAGTGACCTGGGCTAATTCCTCAGCACTGGGGGCATTGTGTACAGCGTCCTCAAATTTGAACTGAGACCTGTTGATAGCGCCAGCCAGCTACAGAAAACAGAAAACGGTTCAGCAAAAATCTTCCAAAGAAAAAGCTAAAAGTTGAAATAGACTTCATACCTGACCCATGTGATGGGCAATATCAACGTACTCATCCTTGTGCGTGAGATTGGAGATCAAGGGGAGGGAACACCCGGTACTCTTCATATGCCTCATCAGAGTAGCCAAACCCCCACGAATCATCCAAAACCGATCCAGGCTTCGAATGAGCAAAGTTCCAGCCCACGGTTCCTCCTCTAGAGGAGAAGGAGGAAGACCTCGAAGGTCTGTCAACCTGGTCAGTTCGGGACCTCTTGTTCCTCGGGGGCTCAAATTCCGGAGGATCCCTCACCATTTGAGGATCAGCTTCAGTCATCGGGACCTCGGAGGGAAGGCCAACTTCCTGAACTTTAGGCTCCGAAGAGCCAACACCTTTAGCAGGAGCAGAGCCTCCTTCGTCAAGAGCCTCCTTCACAGAGTCAAGGAAGGATCCTCCCTGGTTCTTGTCACTCCCTCTAGAGGAGCTGGCAGCCTTGGTCGATCTACCCCTGGAACGGAAGGAAGGTTGAATATGCATCTTTTGTGATTGAGTCTTCTCGGAAGTACTTGCTCCGGATGAAACTTCGAAAACTGAATCACCCTCAGAAACTAAAACATGAAAAAGATTCATTAATCACATGAGACAAATTCAGATAGTAAAAGTCATGAATTAAGAATAGAAGGTTACCTTCTAAACCAGCAACCGTCACTGAATCAGGGAAGGACGTCTGGTATCGTTCAGGAAACCTAGCTGATCCAACTCTCGAAGTGGTGTAAGCTACCCAAGTATTAGGGCTATGCTGTAGCTTCATGTAGAGAGCTCTAGTGAGTTTACTAGACAACTTGACAGGATCCTTGATTTCTGCAAAAAGAGTCAAAAGACAATTAGCACAACATGATAAGCAAAGATAAACATGCGAACATATCCCTAAAATCCTAACAAAAAATATCAGACCATGAGTTCCTGAGGTCACGGCCTACAGGAACCGTCCAGGGATCAATCTTGACATAAAAGTACTTCTTGCGCCAGTCATCGTCACTGGCCGAGAACTTGAATACGCCTAGCCCTGGACGACATGGGAGATAGTAGGTACCGCTCCCGCCATCCTTGGAAGTGCTCTCCTTTATCGAGAAGAGACTCATTAGCTCAGTTAGCCCTACGATAACCCCTTCCTCCTTGGCTCTAGTGATGAACCCGTTTATCACTCGGATGACTGACGGGCAAAGTTGAGGAAGGGCTAGCTGGTAATGATCTAAGAGATCCAGCAAAAGGGGAGAGGAAATCTAAGGTGGCACTTGGAGATATATTTCTCATGAACGCAGAACCAACCCTCCGGAACGGTCTCGGGGGTCTCATCTTCAGCACAAGCTCTAACTAGATCGCCGACGTCCTGACCCTTCAAGAGGGAAGGAAAGTGAGGACCAGAGGAGGCGCTCTTGCGGCTTTTATTCTTCATCCTCTTGCCTCTTGCTCCGATCGAGTCCTTAACCTTCTTCTTCTTGGCTTCCGTCATCTTCTCACCAGCTTCCCGTTTGACCTTCATAATACGGGCGCCGGAGGCTGAGATCTGAACTTCGCCGGAACCTTCTTTTCGACTCATGATAGTGAAAGGAAAGGAAAATAGGAAGCAAAAGAAGAGAATCGATCTAAGGCGGAATCTCAGAGAGAAGTTCAAGATGAAGAACTAGATTGATCAAGAAGCGGATAAAAAAAAATAATAATGAAAAGCAGTAAAATAAAGGAAAGAGGTGAATTACCTTGGAAACCGTCGAGAGGCGTGGAGGAAGTGGAGAGACAAGCAGTTAATTCTCTCAGCTTTATATCCCATCACGTCTCGAAAATCGGAAATCAAATTTCAAACTCGCTTTAATCTAAGCCGTCGATTTAATTAAAGAAAGATTACAGCCGTCCGATTAAGCGAGAATATATATGGTTGAGATAGCCAATAATCATTATCTCAACCACAAGATCTAGGTTGGGCGGCTAGGTCTAGCTCTCGAGAATAACGAAACCTAATCTCAAGAGCTGGGGGCAACTGTTGGGCCCGAATATGGCCCGGTAGCTGACTACCAAATTATAAAAGATGATGACGGGCCACGACAGGCCCATCACAAGTTCGATGCCTAAAGAGAGCTAAGCTAGAGCTGGAGGCTGAAAGCTAAGGATTCTAACCAAAGAGGTCACGACGAAGAGGAAGCTCACGTCATAACAAGAAGAAGCGCAGGACCCGGTCAAGGGGAAGCTGTTGCGGATTCCACCTCAAGCGGAGAAGATCTCGGAGATCAGTTGAAGACAACCTAAAGAAGTCCAAGGCTATTTAAAGAGAAGGTCGAGGACTAAAAAGAGGATCCGACTTAACTCATATTTCACTCAACATTCATCAAAACATTCTTATTGTAATATTCATATAATCTTTGTATTCATCAAAGATCACCTTTTGTAACCATCCTATTTCCATTATATCAATACAAATCGTAGTTCATTCAACAAGTTATTACGTGATTCAGCCCACGTTATCTTTCCCTAACCTTTCCTAAACCTTAAAACCTGATCTAAAATGTAGGTGTGAGTTTAATCCCTTACAGCGAGCTGGTCGGGACAGAAACGAGACAAGCCACATTCTCAACGGGAGTTGTTCGGAAGAGTTGTTTGGAAGAAGGACGGTAATGGTATCGGTCTTCCGAATGAATCCCAATTCCTCGTATAGTTAAGATGATTGGTGTTTTTGGAATACCCGTAATCGTTTTATACGATGAATTGCAATCCATTCGTTAGCCGAACCTTCCGAGTTTTTTCCGTAACTTTCCCGATCGTTCCAATCTAAATGAAATGGTGGTTTTACAAGGAATTGGCTGCACTCGTCAAGATTTCTAAAACTCGGTAATTAGACGAATTTCTTGGGGTTTGATAGATTTTATCGTTGCCCTTTTTATTTTGATAGAGAAGTTGCGAGCTCGTTTTCGTGCTCTTCCTGTGGCGAAAAACCGCGACTAGGTTTTTCTATTTTCTCGAGCACTGCGGCGTTTGCATAGGCATTGGACGTAGGAGCAGTTACTCTAAAGTTGTTTACCAACGTTGATGTGAGCTGCGAGTTTTGTCTTTCATATTTCCAAACATCGCTTCGATCAAGCGTTTTGTGGCCTTGAGAGTAAGAGTAATCCGTCCCCCCCTCCTTCTAGCGCCAAACTGTGGGAACCGAAATTCAAAATAAAAAACGGAGGAAAGCCAAGTTAACCCGACTTTCCCTGAAGGTCCGGATTTTCTGCGATAGCCAACGGAAAGTGTCCGAGCAAATGCGGAAAATATAGAAAGATAACAAAACAAGTTTTACTTAAAGTAGATCTATGTTTCGAATTTGCATAAGAGCGTTGCGATGATTACAAAAGATTGTAAAACCTTTGACTACGAGAACTGTCTGCGATTTTCCTAGCTTTTGCCTGTTAGGGTATTTTTGTGTAGGATCGTTTAAGTGCTACGGAACACTAGAGGATTCATTTGTAAGAGTTGTAAATCAAGAACAACGAGATGTTATTGAGTTATTGATCGGGACTACAACGTTTGATGGTGTATGAACCCTAGTTCTAGCCGCCTAAACTCAAATCTCTAAGTCTCGAATTGTCGATCCCTTATTTTAGTGTTTGGGCTTCCCTTTTATAGTTGTAGATGTCGGCTTCAAGTAATAGAACTCTTCCATAATCAGAAAAATGGAAGTTTCCCCTTAGGTAGAAAACTTCTATTTTACTCCAAAGGGTCGGTCCGATCTAGGGGTCGGACCCAAGACAGGGGTCAGTTCCTGGTTTCTTCTGGAGCAAGGGTCCGGAAGTCGAGGACCTAGCCGGAAGCTGGAGAAAACTTATGTCTGGATATTTTTCCCCAACAGTTTGCCCCTTATTCCTTGATTTACTCGTGGAAATCAAGGGATAACATGTGTCTTGAGCCTTGGTAGTTTTCTCTTGGGTACCTTATCTTCTTGCACTGGGTCAGACCGGGACCCTTGATGAGGACTGAATTAATTTTGCGGGGTTCGATCCATGCCATAATATGGATACCCTATCGTGAAAAAGGAAACAAGGAGAAACCCTAGCCGCTATGTCGATAGCCTTTGACGGCGAGATCTCCTTGACACGGTTTTGGAAATTTTCCGGAAGAGG
Source organism: Raphanus sativus (assembly GCF_000801105.2). Lineage (NCBI taxonomy): Eukaryota > Viridiplantae > Streptophyta > Magnoliopsida > Brassicales > Brassicaceae > Raphanus > Raphanus sativus. Next base: position 21,572,858 of record NC_079514.1, on the reverse strand, counting down.
AATATAGGAGGTTTTCCGATTTTTTCCCCTCCCTTCCTTTTTCTATTGATGAACATTTTTTGCCGATTTCCCTTTCCCCTTCGGTGATTAAATGGAAAATCCTTCCAGGTATATATATGAATGTTCCGGCATCTTTCAATGACGTAGATCCGAGTTAGAACCACCACCTTTGCTTGAAAAGAATGTCCAACGATCAGATCCCCTTTGGAGCGATTCCAGCTTCCCATGTCGTTGGTCATGCTAGGCTTCGGTACCTGTTCGGTGATCCTTTCGCCTCGCCTATTCTGACTCCAGGAGCGGCTTCGAGAGTGGGCAGTGAAGATGTTCCCATGGCCCCTTTGCGACAGCGTCGCTTTTGCTCTTTCGGTGATGGGGGCGAGGAAGATCCGATATCAGACATCAGGCAGGGAGATCTGATGGGGATTCGCAGGAAGTACTCTCTTCCCGAATCGGTGGAACTACGATGTCCAAGTGAATTCGAGAGCGCTCGAGATGGATGTACCGACGAGATAGCCATCTTTGAGGAGTACCTAGAAGCAGGCTTCAGGGGGGACGTCCCTTCCTTGGTCGTGGAAGTAGCGTCTTACTTTGGGGTCTCTCCTTCGCAGTTTACGCCGGCAACGTGGCGTACCTTGATGGCGATTCAAGTGTTGGGTGAATTTCACAGTATCCCCTTCGGACTACCTGAAATTTTGTACTCCTACTCCTTTCTTCCCTTATCGAACAAGAAGGATTTTTTATCAGATCTGGTCTCGCGATGGTGAACCTTTGGTAGACGAACCTCCCAGGGGAGTCCGGGGGAGTTTACCTTCAAACGACTTCTGGAATAGGAGATATGTGTTCGTGAAAGTTAATGGTGCTCCGCGCTATCCTCTCTTTTGGCGATCCGTTGGTATGCCCCCTTTAATATTTTTAAGATACTTTCGTGTCGCTACTCCACCTTACGTAATGTCTTTTGCAGAGATCTTCCGACCGGTATTCCCTGCCGGTGAGGTTATGGTGAAACTGGCAGGGGACATTCCCAGGAGATACCGTTGGATTTTATTTCTGATGAGCCGGATGTCCTTACGCCATAGTCGTATTTGGGGTAAAACAGTTCTTCTTTCTTTCAAGCAATCACTTGATCAATTCTGACTCTTTGTTCTGCTGGTTTTTAGGTGGGACTCCTGGAGCTTCAATATCATCGGTATATAACGAATATTGTAGGGCAATCCTCATAGGAGACGTTCTTATGTATCACCTTCTTTTGTCCCTCCAACTGCGACTTCCTCGATCCTGAGGATTGTAGGAAATAACAGATCGTTTGGTCCTCGTCGGCAATGGTCGGAGAGGAATATCAACCGCTGGGGACCTGTTGGAGCGCCCATCCAAGGTTCGGTGAATGAGAGAGGTATGCTTGATGCTTTTCCTCCGGCGCCGCATCATTCGAAGCCTTGAAGCGTTTTTAGTTTATACTTTATTCTATGCTATGATTTCTTTCCCCTTGCCCAACACATTTCGTATCTTTAGAATACGGGGGCGTCTGGATAGGCTCCTAGACATGTTGTAAGGGGTGGATCCCTGAAAGGGCTAACAATACGAGGGGGACGGACCCTATGTGGGAGCTGACTCCTTAGGAGGTTTGGATCCTTGTAGGGGTTGACCCCTTGAATGGATATCAATGTCTAGGAACTGGATCCTGAAATGATTAGAAAAGCGTTAGATCTTGTAATCCATTATCAAAAACCTGAGTTTTAGATTTGGAACGAAAGATCCTTTCTTGGAACTCTAGAGTTCTAGCTTGGTTTGAACCCTGAGGTTCTTGAGCCTTAGAACCCGGAAGTTCTTAAGGTCTTGAAACCTGAGGTCCCTTACCTAGGCCCGAAGGCCGTTTTATTGAACCCGAAGGTTTGCTCGTTGAACCCTGAGCTTTTCTGAGTGTTGGGGTTTAATCTTTAGATCCGGGGACCATGATTAAACCCTATGGATACCTCGAACCCAGAGGTTGATGCTTTTGAACCATGAGGTTCTTGGCAAACCCGAAGGTTGGTATTTAGGATTTAAAGATCCTTGAACCCTAGGGTTCTTACAAGATTCGAAGATCAGTTAGACCCGAAGGCCCTTGATCGACCCTGAGGTGATCTAGAATATGAAGATTCCTTACAGACCTGGAGGCTGCATTGAACCCTGAGATTCTTTTATAGACCCGGAGGCCGTACTAAACCCGGAGGTTATTATATAGACCATGAGGCCGTATTGAACCCTGAGGTTCGTCATAGACACTGAGGCCGTATGCGTTATGGGAGGTTTGTCATCGTATTCTGCTCCCCATGGGGGAACCACTACCGATCTATTATTGAGAAACCGCACTCTGCCACCCGGAGGTATAGGCCACTCTCATGAATCTCAATGCTGCACTCTACCTTTCTGCAGAAAAGGTCACGCTCAGACTTACTGTGGTCTGGCGTGGGCCTGCTCCGCGGAGCGACTTCACGCCAGACACACTACTTTCCACGTCTGGATAAGTATTAAATTTTGGTGCTAACCGGTATTTTCGAACATTTGCTCCCTGCATATCAGCCGTCAGCATCTGATTACAGTACTTTGCAGTGTACGTCATGCCCCCCTGTGTGTATTTAGCTCGTAGCGTCTTTAACACAGGATTTGGGTAGCACTAGTACGATGGTCCTCACATAACTCTTGGACTTATAGCCTTTACGCAGGGCCCGAGGTGCAGACAATGTAATAGGGTTGATCAGACCCGTTCCTTATATGTCGTACACCCATGTGAGTAGTCTCACTAGTGTATATAGGGTTTGCTGAGGTCTAAGATCCCTTAAGACCTGACCTAGCTAGTATGCCCCTTTAAGTACATTAGAGTTCCTATAACCCCTTTAGCCGTAAATAATAATGTATTTTATAAGCTCAGTCCGGAGACGTTATCGCATACATAGGAGTAGGAAACCAGTGTACTTAAATATATCATAATAATAGTAGTAATATATAGAGCTTGATCCGGGGATCTTACTCTAGAAGTGATAGAATTTGAGGTGCAAGGCGTTCCAGCAGTTGGGTTGGACCTTGCCGTCGCTGTCTTCCAGCTTATAGGCTCCTGCCCCTTGCACCTCTATTACCTTATAGGGACCTTCCCATCCAGGAGCGAGTTTTCCGGCTGAGTTGTCCCTTGTGTGGTCACATACTTGCCTTAGGACCCAGTCCCCTTTCTGGAAGGTTCTGGATCTGCCCTTTTTGTTGTAGCTCTTGGCGACTTTCAACTGGTAGGATGAATTTCTAAGGTGGGCCGCCTCCCTCTTATCGTCGAGTAGGTCTAGACTCAGGGACATTAGCTCGTTACTCTCCTCTTGGGAAAGGAATTCAGAGACCGTGGTCCTTACGTGCACCTCTGTTGTTATCACCGCATCAGCACCATAGACAAGGGAGAAGGGAGTCTTGTGGGAACCGAAATTCGCACTGTCGATTTTAGTTAAGTTTAAACGTAGGAAAACTAAGTTGACCTAGTTTTCCCCGAGGATCCCGGCTATCTGCTGGGCCACGCCCGACGAAGTTAATACGAGTTTAGTTTGGGAATAAATGCGTAAAATAAAGAGAGCAAAAGAAAGAATCTTATTTCCGAATTCGCCGAGAGCGTTTGAACAACAGGTCGAGATCTCGGCCGCATGAGCTGTCGATTGTCGCTAGTCTCAAAACCTAGATCTAACCTAGTTGAGTCGCAGCACGCTAAAAAGGAAATAAAAGCCTAAGTTCTAAGTTGCTCTAGAGTGGTTTCTTTCTTCTGATTTCGGATCCCCCTTCCTCTGCTCCTAGCCTTGCTTATATACTCCCATATGACGGTCTATTCTTGATGGGCTGAGTCTGCCGCGAGCTGGGCTTTTTCCATTTTCGTCGGTCTTCGTGTTTATCGGGAAAGTTGACATTTATCCTTTCGGAAATTTGACATTTATCCTTTTGGAAGTTTAACATTTATCTTGTTATGTGAAGATAATTGTAAACCGTCGTATCTATCTATTAGAAAATCGTAAATGGGCTGTCCGATCGGGTTTGGTCCCTTTCGGGCCGTCTTCCGGACTTCCGTTGTTTTCTACGATTTCTTTGAAAGAATGCTCCTACTTGGATGTCGAGTCTTTCGGAAGATCTTCGATCCATTGCTGAGGCGAATGGTGTTTTAAGATAACCATCACCGTTTTATACGAAGTCTTTCTGTCCGTTGACGTCTTACGGATTCTCCGAAATCTTGGAGCAGGAAAAGGAGTTTTGTTTGCGGGATCTCGGAAAGTCGTAAAACACGGATTTCTGGCGACCCGGGGGCCTAGAACTTACACACGAAGACTAGCCGCCCGACGACTCGAGCCAGCACGGGGCTAGCCGCCCGGCGACCACGGCCGGCACGGGCGCTAGCCGCCGGCGGCCACGGCCAGCACGGGGGCTAGCCGCCCGGCGGCCACGGCCATCACGGGCGCTAGCCGCCGTCGGCTACGGCCAGCACGGGGGCTAGCCGCCCGGCGACCACGGCCAGCACGGGCGCTAGCCGCCGGTGGCCACTGCCAGCACGGGGCTAGCCGCCCGGCGGCCACGGCCAGCACAGGCGCTAGCCGCCGGCGGCTACGGCCAGCACGGGGGCTAGCCGCCCGGCGGCCACGGCCGCGACCGGAGTCGGCTGCTCGGTTCCTTCGGCTTGTGCGTGTTTTTGCGTTCTTTTTAGTTTTCCGTAGGTTTTTCCTCGTGTAGAAAACGTCTCTAGCCGTTGATTTCGAGATGATTAATCTCGAACTTAATATTTTTCCAAGGTTTCTCGATTAACAATTAGTCTCTCGAGGTTGCTCTAACATCTTTCATGTTTTTCCGAGACTTTCGGACATCGATTTCGTCTTGACCGATTTTGACCCCAACAGTTAGCCCCCCAGCTAGCTAGGAGCCGTAGGGTTTGTAGGTCCTAGCTTGCAGTATGGTTCGTGAGGAAAGTATGGAGACGAAATCGTGTCGAAGGTCGGGGTGAATAGTCAAATCCTTGCCTATAAAGACTTGTGAATTCTTTACCATTCTTATTTTACCCAAGAATCTTAAGTTAATCTCTCTCTTGCAAATTCTCTCTCTACCTTTAAGAAAAGAATGACTTCAAGATCAAAATCCTCGAGGAGGCAGTCTCACTCGTCTTCGGATAGTTTCCATGCCAAGGAGGAAGTTCCGAAAACCGAGGTTCCAGAGATTGACAGGAGCGCGTATTGCGACGCCGTCTTCGGTTCTAATGCTCCCCTTCCCGTGATCCCGATTACCCGGCGACCTCTGAGGGCGCGTAAGGAAACTGACTCGCCGAGCGAAGTATCCCCTGAATATCTCGGAACTCTTCGAGAGTTTTATGAGGTTCCGAAGGGAGTCATGTTTCGCATTCCTCGTGGGAATGAGAGTTCGGAGCATCCTCCGAAGGGTTACTTTACTTGCTACGAGGCGTTCCTGACGCAATGCCGACTGTGGTTCCCAATCTCTGGGGTCATTGTTCAGGCTCTCGACCGTTTCGGAATCGTAATCAGCCAGCTGAACGTGCCGGCTTTGGAAAGCTGGCTTGGCGTTGTGATTTTGAGTTACGAGTTAGGGATGGACCTTAGCCCTGCTGACTTCGAAGGGTTGTGGAACTCCAAGACGACGAGCATCAATGGAGTATACTCCATGAAGGCGAGGACTAATTTTTCGGTAATCCATGGAGTCACCTCGCACGCCAAGGATTATGTTGACCGTTTCTTTTTCGTGAGGATAGATGGAGAGTCTGTCGAGGAAGGCTTTCTCCACCTATTCCCGACGGACTGGTTGTACCAACGAGGTAAGATTGTCGCATCCCCTTTCTTAGAATCCGAAAAGCGAGTACTGAACGTGTGTGTTTTTTTTTTTTTTTTTTTTTTGTTCAGAGAACAGGTGTCTCACGCATGTTCCTTCCGATCTTTCGACCAAGAGAGACATTTTTAGGACAATGCCTTGTTCCTGGAACTCCTTTACTCTTGACCGGATTCGAGGGGCGGTCGCGCTTCACCGATCGCGAGGCGGTACGCGGCCCTGTGTCAATGATGGATCCTACGTTTTTGCCCCTTCAAGGCGGAGGCGGAGATCTCGGAAGGATAAAGGGATTGCTTTCGAGGCCTCGTCGGGAAATGGTGAGCTGCCGAGATACGATCCTGACTTCACTACAGAGAATCAGGGTGTTCCTCCCCCGGGTGACTTCTTTGATGAACTCCCTCCGGTGTTTTCCCGTGACGAATCTTTGGACAACGAGGAGAGGGACAAGGTGACTGCGGAGGGTGCTCGCTTGGTCAACTAGGTTTGTTTTCGAAACTTGAGTAAATCCCCTTTTCTTTTATTTGACCCCGACTTCTTTGCAGACCGTGAGAGTGTGGAACGCATCGATCGATGGAAGTTCCGTACTGCCCGGCTGGCCCGTTTCAAAGCGGAGGAAACGGAAAGGGAATTCACCAAGTATCGGTTGGAGGTGGAGGAGCAAAAACACCGGCAAGCCGAGGTCCAGGCTCGAGCCCTCGTTCGTGCGGAAAGGAGCGGGCGGAGAAGAGCTGCCGCCGAGCTGAACCGAAGGGCCGAATTTTCTCTACCGAATTCGAAGCGTACAAAGAGGCTCAGGACTTTGTAGGCGATTTTCGCGAGTGTCGTGGTTCGGTCGGTACTCTACACAAGATGCAGCGTGAGGGTTTCTCTCTTTCCGGCGAACTTGCCGCGATGGATGGCTCGATGAGAATATGCGCTAACGCCGAATCCTTTGTTCCTCCGATCGAAGGGAGAATTCGAGAGTTGTGGAATCCTATCCAAGTCTCGGAAGATACGGCGGATGTAGGCGCGGGTTTGAATGCAGGCGACGGGGGTGAAGAGGTCGACCAGCCCGACTCCTCGTTTGGAATATCTCTAACCGATTGTTATGCATTCGATTATAATTTGTGATAGGCCAAGTGTGGCTGTTTGTATGTATGTGTTGCGACCCTTAGGAGGTCGCGTGACTTTGTGTTTCTCGGGATTGGCCGTTGGTGGCTTTTGAATCCCTGCTATGAATGCTTTTATGAATTCTGCGTTTTGATTTATACTTTCGTCAAGTGTAGAGGGTTTGAATACGTGCAGTCACTTCGTATTCAATCTCTTTTTTTTTGTCGCTTGATCCGTAGGTTACTTTGTAGCGAACGTTAGGTTTGTAAGCGATAAGAGGCAAATTTTGGAATCTCGTATTCTGGATACTTATGCCTATGAGATGTCTTAGATACCAGCAAGGCCGGGTTTAGGGCAAGACCTAGGTCTACTTTCGGACTGAAGCTGTGCGATGACAAATCGGCTTTCGTTTTGCCTGTTTGCGATTTCGACCTGACTCGTACCGTTTTAGAATCTGCGAAGTGCTTATCGGCTTATATGATTCGTTTGGATACGAGTCGAGCTACTTCCTTTACGAAGAGCTAACCAAAATTTGGATTTTTTGTATAGCGCGCTATGGTATCCTTGTCGGATGCAAGAGGACTTCGTTAGAAGCCAGACTACGAATTTGATTGAGTGAAACGTTTCTATGTTTTTCCGTCGGGGCCAATCGACGGAAATGAACTTAGAGTCGCGGACAGACTGTTTGATAGAGTTTTTAGAGTCGCGGATGGACTGTTTGGAGGAGAATGGAGAATCAAGACTTTTCGGGAACTAACGACGTCTCGCGTTCCTCAAAGATATGATTTTCGTTTTCCGTAATGTTTATGCGTTGAGTAAGCATTTGAATTAAAGACTTTATAATGTAGAGTACATGTGAAAAGTATTTTTGCGGGAGTACAAGGATGTTTGTCCCCATCTTCCCCCCCCCCCCTTTTTGGTGAGGGGGATAGCTGAACTCGTCGGGTTGCGACGAGCTGCCTACGTACCTCTTGCGAGGATCAAGCCATCTCGTAGTTCTGTTTCTATCGCGGTTGCTATTACTCCACGATTTCCGGCGCCTTGACTGTTTCAGCTAAGTCGGTGGTCGCGTTGGGAGTTAGGTCATCCGTTCTTTCGGACTCGAGGATTTTCCCGCTATCCTGAGTTGTGGCCTGTTCGGACAAATCCGAGCTGTTCTTTGCTGAGTTCTCGGAGATACTCAGATGCTTCTTAGTTCGCTTCGGGTTAGCTACTGGGGCGTTCCGATTGCTGCGCAATTTATGTTCGGCCAGGAAGCAGAGTCGCGACTGTTTTTGGCTTCCCCAGATTACCGCTGTTCCAGTCGGTGTTGGAAACTTGACGCTGAGATGGTAGTGGAAGTGGACGGGCTGCTTCATGGCGTTTATCCAAGGAGTTTCCATTATGGCGTTATAGATAGCCGGGTTATCCACTACCGCGAATTCGACGATCTTCGTGACTTCTTTAGCCATGACCGGGAGTCTGATTTTTCCGAGGGTCATGGACGTGACGCCCGAGAATCCAGTCAACGGTCTTGGTTCTGGGATGACTTCTCCGAGGGGTATGTTCATCCTCTGCAGAGTGTCGCGGAACATGATGTTGACCGTGCTTCCTGTGTCGATGAGGATGCGGCCGACTTCGAGATCCTGAATCACCAAGTCGATGACCAGAGGATCGTAGTGGGGTTTATCGAGTCCGGCCGTATCCTGTTCCTCGAAGATGATTGCGTGATTGGGAACGTCGTCCTCTGGACACCATCCGGGGCTTGTTTCGGCCCTCCGTCCGTAGGCTTTGATCGACGAAACGGAGTCCTGGTAAAAATGCGATCCTCCGATGATCATGTTGATCCTTTGGCGGTTGTTGTTGTTTCCTTCGCCGTCTTGTCTCCGTCCGCGTTTTTCGCCCGATTGAGTTCCAGGAGCGTTATTCTCGGGATTGGCTCCGTCGGTCTTCGGCGGACGGTCAGAATCTAGGAGCAGGTCTTTCACGCTCCTGACCGTTGCTAGTTCGCCGGCAAGCAGCTTCGTAATGAGTCTAGCGCCGAGGACTTTGCAGTTTGGCGGTTGAATCTCCGCAGCTGGAATTGTCCTTGTACGAGTTCCGCGTCCAAGTGTTTCCGGCGGTCCTTCCTTGTTCGGAATTGACGGCGTAGTTATGTTCGCCTTGGACGTCTTCCCCTTCGTGATGGACGTACTTGTCGTTACGAGAGGTTTTCTTCTTGCCGGACGCTTTTGCGGTCCATGCTTTTGCGCTAGGACTTTCATCTCTTCTTCCATGATGATGAAATCCGTCGCCTTGTGGAGAGTGTCCTGGATGGTGCGTGGCCTCTCCAAAGAAATCCACTTTCGGAATTTTGATTTGTACCAGAGGTTTTTTCTCAGGGCGTCGATGGCGACTCTGTCGCTGAGGCCTGTTACCCTGGACATCACGAGTTTGAACCTCCTTATGTAGTCGCGGAGCGGTTCATCTTCCTTTTGAATTAGACTCCAAAGGTCTACGTCGGAAGTTTCCCTGTCCATGAACATGGAGAATTGCTTCAGAAAAGCTGAAGCAAGCTGGCGGAAACTTCCGATGGAGTTCTTTTTCAAGTGTGAGAACCACTCGAGCGCAGCACCTCTGAGGTTTCTCGACGAATAGGAGACAGCAGCCGACGTCCTTTTCCGCTCCGGAAGTTTAGACCTCGCCATCGCAATCTGGAAGGACTGCAGATGTGCCTTCGGATCTGTGGTTCCGTCGTAGGTGGGAAGCTTTATTTTCCCGGGATCTGAGACTCGTGCGTCCGTGATTCGAGAGGTGAACGGAGTCTTTCTCGATTCCTCGAGGAGCAGGTCGATCTCGGGGGCAGTGCTGGTTGCGTGGTGAATCTGCGATTTTACCGCTTTCACCTCGGCTGCAGTTTTTGCGATGTACTCGCGCAAATCATGGATCTCGTTGGCGCCGTTCGCGCTCCTTTGTCTACGTTGGCTGCGATAGGCCCGAGTCTGGTCTTCAGCCAACCTCTCTTGCTCTGACCAGTAGAGGTCTTCTTCCTCTTCTGTCATGGGTTTTTCGAAGGCTGCCGCCAGTCGAGCTGACTGACTTCGGGTCCTTCTGTGGTGGATGTCGGCGTCTTCGTCGGACGGATCCGATTGATCGCTGATATCCAGATTGATTCTTTCGACGTCGTCTCCTTCGTTTTCCCTTGCGGGAGGTGGGAGGTATCCGTCGTTTTCTTCTGCCCCGCCGGAGTGGTATCGTCAGGGATGAGTTCCGGGGATTTTCTCGGGGCATCTTTTTCTTGGTCTCCGGCAGTTCCGAAGTCGAGCCTCCTGACACGCCTCACCTTGGTGGATCCGCGCGGGAGTTTGCTTTTCGCTGTTAAGGTATTGACCTGTTTAGCGAGTGAAGCCATTAGTTTCTCTTGTTCTTCCGACCGTTTTCTGGGCGGTGGCGAACAGTTCTTCACCTGGTCCAGCATCGCGTGTTTTGCCTCGGCAGTGACCGTCGATACGTTTTCGGCAGGAGTCTTCTCAGCGTTGGCATCGAGGCGGCTGGTCGTCGTGCGTTTGCTTGTCTTTTTTCGCGCGTTAGCAGACATGCTTAACTGGGCGTGCGTAGTTGCGAGAAAAGA
>NC_079514.1:21413092-21562257 GCF_000801105.2 Raphanus sativus | reverse complement strand
AATTCATCTACTCATCTATGATCTCTGTGACAACTATCATGTCTGAGTAGATCCACCTGTTAGGTTAGGGTTCAGATAGGTTATAAGGGATTAGCCCCAAATATAGAATTGCTAAGTTGTGGTATTAATCATTGAGATTGTTTTAATGCTTGTTCTTGATTAATTAACCTGAACTTGATCTTAGAATCATTAGGCACAAGCGAGAGCTTGGTCTCTTATCTGACTTGTCTCTCTGATCTAGGATTGCTAGATAACAGCGAGAGCTGGTTTAGAAACCCTAGTGAACATTTATTCAACCCGCGCATTAAGCTTACTAGAGCAAGCGCGTGATCGTTATTTCCCTAAGAATATCGATCGACGGAGCGAAAGGTGTATCGATCGATACTCCTATAGAGTCATCGATCGACCCTTTCTAATTGATCATCCCGACAGGTGAGATCATTGGATCTAGTAATAGATAACCTATACAACGAGAGTTGATCTGTTATTCTTATTGTTGAGTTCTATAATGTCATAATTTAGTATCTATATCATTATAATTCCAGCCTGAATAGAAACCCTAGATCTAGATACCATCCCTTCCATCAAACAACTCTTAGTTACATAAGAACAACTGCCTTGTTCACTTTGCTTTCATTTATTTATCACATTCATATTTACTGCTTGATAACTGTTTGCCTAGTTTAATCTTAATATCTATAGTCTAGTGTGTGCCCTAGCTCTCTGTGGATCGATCCCTAAGTACTACAATCGAACCTCTTATTTGAGAGAGTAAGACCACTTGTTAGGGTAATTTGAGTGATATCAAGATCACTCCTTGTAGGCTTCGATGACTTCTGATCATACTTCAGACCGGCTTTAGCCCTACTAGCGACATCTTCTTCCATCTTACTTGAGCCCAGGCACGAGACAGCACGTCTTCCATAATCCTGCACTTGTTATTGATCAGCTCCTTGTAAAGGTCTCCCTCTGGAAGTAGACCCCTCTTGAAGGCTGAGATAGCCGTATCAGTGTTGCACTCAGGAATAGCTACCTTCGCTTGGTTGAAGCGAGCTATGTAAGAACGAAGGGGCTCATTCCTATGGGAGGATCTCATAGAGATCATCTGAGTTCTTCTCTAGGTCACGGCTGCTAGCGAACTGCTCCACGAACTTATCGCTAAGGGCTGTAAAGGATTTGATGGATTGGTGGGCAGGTTGATGTACCACTGAGAGGCGGGCCGGTCAAGGTCGATCCGAATCCTTTGCACATGGTAGCTTCCCGTGCATCCCGAGGGATTGCTACTGCAAGCATGTGTTGCTTGTACTGAGCAATGTGATTGTCGGGATCCCCAGTACCTTCGTACATCTTTATGCTTGGGAAAGAGAACTTTCGCGGCATCTCTACCGAAGCAATCTCTTCCACGAAAGGTGTATCTGAGTAGGACCCCTGATTGCTTCTTCGAATAGGAGGAGCTGCCCCTGGGAGCCTTTCTACCATAGATTGAATGGTGCCGAATCTTTCGGAGACCACTCTTTCTTAGTAGGCTGCTAGGGCTGGATCTGGATCTCGAGATCATTGGGTGAATACTCCTCGTCCTCCGTATCGGAATCGCTATCTACTGTACTCGGGTCCTATCGTTCACTGCTCCTCGGCTTTCGGGTTCGTCTTCGGTTGAGGCGGGTCGACGAGGTACCTCTTTACTGTCTCGCGGAGTGTAGAGTGAAGCCAAGGTCATACCTTAGTCCGAAACCGCTTTCGCTTGTTGCTAGCTTCACCGAGGGTATGGTTCTCTTGTCGGAGGACAAGATTCTCCGCCTCTATGGCGTCTAGCTTCTCGGCGCTTTACTGTAGTTGCTTTGGAGTGCTCTCCAAGCTGGTCTTTTAGGGTTTGAACTTCGAGGAGAAGTTCAGGACCTCCGGGTGTTGTCTCCCGAGCTTTGTGAAGATCGGTGACCTGACTCTGAAGAGACTCAAGCCTGTTGAGGAGCTCGATCTCTCTCGGAGTCATCTCCGTCTGGTTAGCGTCGTCCTCTAATGCTATCGTCACGTAGTTGGATCACTCCCCTCCTTCTAGCGCCAAACTGTTAGGGTATTTTGTTGTAGGATCGTTTAAGTGCTACGGAACACTAGAGGATTCGTTTGTAAGAGTTGTAAATCGAGAACAAAGAGATGTTATTGAGTTATTGATCGGGACTACAACGTTTGATGGTGTATGAACCCTAGTTCTAGCCGCCTAAACTCTAATCTCTAAGTCTCGAATTGTCGATCCCTTATTCTAGGTTTGGGCTCCCCTTTTATAGTTGTAGATGTCCGCTTCAAGTAATAGAACTCTTCCATAATCAGAAAAATGGAAGTTTCCCCTTAGGTAGAAAACTTCTATTTTACTCCAAAGGGTCGGTCCGATCTAGGGGTCGGACCTAAGGCAGGGGTCAGTCCTGGTTTCTTCTGGAGCAAGGGTCCGGAAGTCGAGGACCTAACCAGAAGCTGGAGAAAACTCATGTCTGGATATTTTTCCCAAACATTGCCGTCTCAAAACCTTAACCCTAATCTAGTTGCAGCTCGATAACAAAAGACGAAAAAGATACGACGAAAATGGTTTTGTTAAGATTTGGGACTGGACCTTAAGAAAGGCTGCCTACGTACCCCTTTCGAGAATCAAGACGGACGTAGTTCAGTTAGAAAGATTTGAACAAGAGATCGAACTGCCTGGCAGAGTTCGTCTAGTATGAGCATTGGTCATAGAAACAGGCATGTCGAGAATAATGCCTAGGGTTTCTATGTGCGGAACTCTAAGTAAATGAAGTGTAGATCCTTCCGACAAGAACAGAGGTCTGCGGACAAGATAAAAATAGAACAAGAGGTCCTACCTTGCTAGTCTAACCACCTAAGTTCTAAGTTCTCTAAGCTTGCAGGAGTTCTCTAAGTCTAAAATTTCGGATCTGCTCTCTTCTCCGGATCTTTTTTTTTTATATGCCTCTGCTCCTTGCCCCAAGCTTTTTTATATACTCCTCCTATGTCGGTCTATCCTCTCTTTGGGCCAGATCTGTCGCGAATCGGGCATTTTCCATTTTCGTCGATCTTTCATGTTTATCAGGAAACTTTACATTTATCAGGAAACTTTCCATTTTCGTCGAAAAACTTTACAATTTTTCGGGAATAGAATAAAACCGTCGTAGCTTTGTTGGGCCTGAACCATTAAAATCGTAAGTGAGTCCGTGGGCATGTTTTAAGCCTTTGAACGTATATACAATTTCTCGGAAAGATGGTCTTTCTCCGCAAAACAAATCGTATGCTTAAAGAATCGATGTTCAAGTCGATCGTTTCTTGTTTTACACGATACACTTTACGAGAAACAACCTTCTCAGTTTTAGTCGTAAAACTTCGATGATAACTTCAATCGAGACGAACCGAGAGACACTATGTACGTAGCTGAGATGACACGACCATACGAAAGTATACGGAAGTTACGGGAATTGATCTAAGTTTGGACAGGCCGAACGCAAAGGAATCTGCCTTGGAACTTCAAAGAGACCGTTCTCTCAAACCGTAAGGACCCAAAAACGATCAAAATATCAAATCGAAGCCCTCGCCGAGACGCAGGCGCCCAGAGCCACAACACGGGTCTGGCCGCCCGGCGACCAGGACCATGGTCTGGCCGCCCGGCGACCAGGATCGTGGTCTGGCCGCCCGGCGCCTAGAGACGGGACGACGGTCTGGTCGCCCGGCGCCCAAGATCGTGGTCTGGCTGCCCGGCGCCCAGGACCGTGGTCTGGCCGCCCGACGCCCAGGACCGTGGTCTTGACGCCCGGCGCCCAGGACCGTGGTCTGGCCGCCCGGTGCCCAGGACGTTGGTCTGGCCGCCCGGCGCCCAGAGCCAGGATGCCGGTCTGGCCGCCCGGCGCCCAGAGTCGGGACGTAGATCTGGCCGCCGGTGCCCTGGACGTCGGTATTGCCACCCGCGCCCAGAGCCGGTCTGTCGGTCTGGCCGGCAGGCGCCATGGCCGGGATGTCGGTCTGGCCGCCCGGCGCCCAGGACGTCGGTCTGGCCGCCCGGCGCCCAGGAATATGTGGTAGTGCATCTTGTTTCTTTCGTAAAATCTCAACGGAAACTCTGATTGAGGCGAAACAAAAGCCATTTTTATCTAGACTCAAGGGAGAACAAAGTGAGCTTGTCCTTGGGCGAACTGGGAAGACTGAGTTCATCCCCTGGCGAGTTGATCTGGTAAGACCAAGCTCCGACATCTGTTTTGCCTAGGAGTAGGCGCTTAGGACCTTCGGGCTCTTGGCCGTTCCTAGCATTGCGGGTGCTCCTCTTGGCGGCAGCATTACTTATTCCACTTACTTCTGATCCGTCTGAGATGACATGGATCACCCGGTGTTGCTGTGGTGGTAATGCAGAAGCTGCTTCGGTAGGAAGACCAGGACCTTCTTTATTAAAAAGTTCTTGGCCTTGTCCGAGAGGAATTCCCTCAGATGACCTCTCTTGAGAAGCTCGGCGACTTCTATCTTCAGGGCTATGCAATCCTCCGTGGTGTGGCTGTGAACTCTTGACTTGTGGACCCATTTGTCGTAGAACACCGATTAGCTCGGGTTTCGTTATCGCAAGATGAGAGATATTGGGCCACGTAGACACCATCATTCCTTCGGATCTAGGCAAAGGACGGTTTTGGTATCTGCCCCTGCCTGGATTGCCAGTCTCCTTCGCAGGCTTAGGTTGGAAGGCCTCGTCGCGATCGTTCCTAGTAGGCTTTGAGGACTCGGATCGTGCTTTGGGTAAGCTTTCACCCTGCTTGCGACGTCTTCCTCCCATCTGACTTGAGCCCAAGCGCGAGATAGGATGTCTTCCATAGTCCTACACTTGTACTTAGTCAGCTCTTTGTAGAGATCTCCTTCCGGGAGTAGACCCCTTTTAAAGGCTGAGATGGCCGTGTCAGCGTTGCATTCGGGGATAGCCACCTTCTCTTGATTGAAGCATGCTATGTAGGAAACACAATTGTTCGTTCCTATGCTAGATCATCCGAGTTTCTCTCTAGATTGCGGCTATTAGCGAATTGCTCCACAAACTTGTCGCTAAGGGCTGCAAAGGACCTAATGTACCATTGAAGGGCAGGACTGTTGGGGTTGAAATCGGACAAGGCAAAGTTGGAATCCAAATTTCCGTTTAAAATTATTAACTTAAGAATTTCTACGTTTTCAAGAAAGGAAAACTTATACGAAAAACTTGCGGGAAAATCTTGTTTTGAAACAACGATTTCTTAAAACAATGGTTTCTTAATCAACGATTTAAGAAATCAACGATTTCTTAAAACAACGATTTCTTAATCAACGACTTGAGAAATCAACGATTTCTTAATCAACGACTTAAGAAATCAATGATTTCTTAAATTAACGATACGATACTATCGAAGGGCCAAACATCCGCAAACAAACATCCTAAAAGCATCATAGCATCGCAATGGTTTCGGACGCTTGGATGATGGATTGCAGTCCATGGCACAAACCCGGTTAGGATGTTTAATGATTTGGTTTTCATTACTAGAGAGATGATGAACTGAGTTTTTAAAATCCTTCGAGTCCCTGCTGTTTTCAAACCTCTTTCAGAGAGACTGTCTGTTGGTTTTGCTTGAGGACAAGCAAAAGGATAAGTCTGGAGGAGTTGATATACCATAGATTTTACCCATTTTTACCCATGGTATATAAGTGTTATAGATACTATTTACTATGTATTGGTGCCTTTTGGAGTCTTTCGCAGTGCAGAACTGCACAGACGCTTCAGATGTTTAGCTCTCGATGGAGACCTTTTTACGGTTGGATTTAGCCCATCTTTTGACACAAGATATAGCTTTGAGTTAGCTTTCCAACGCCACCGTTCTGAGGTCAATCCGCATCCTGTAGCAGAAGTTATGCCCGTTTTATTGAAGAATGATCAGTCTGCCTCGCGAGAGGAAGCTGTCGAGAATAGGATTGTATGTCGATCAATGCAGCACACTGCATGTCGATCGACAGGGACATCAGAATGTGGGCTGAGTATATTTCATGATCTACTGAAGCCCAGGAGTCACCACAAAGTTACCAAAATATCCTTGACGACCAAAAACCCTATTTATGTTATTTCTAAGCCACTGTTGACGGCTACGTTTTCTACGCTTTCTTTTGATTCATTGTTCTTAGTTTAGGAGAGAAGAGAGGAACTCTTCAGAGTCCTCTTGGAACTCCTTTGGTTTTTATATCTATTCTATTGCAATTTCATCTACTCATCTATGATCTCTGTGACAACTATCATGTCTGAGTAGATCCACCTGTTAGGTTTAGGGTTCAGATAGGTTATAAGGGATTAGCCCCAAATATAGAATTGCTAAGTTGTGGTATTAATCATTGAGATTGTTCTTAATGCTTGTTCTTGATTAATTAACCTGAACTTGATCTTAGAATCATTAGGCACAAGCGAGAGCTTGGTCTCTTATCTGACTTGTCTTCTCTGATATAGGATTGCTAGATAACAGCGAGAGCTGGTTTAGAAACCCTAGTGAACATTTATTCAACCCGCGCATTAAGCTTACTAGAAGCGCGTTGATCGTTATTCCTATAGAATAATCGATCGACGGAGCGAAAGGTGTATCGATCGATACTCCTATAGAGTCATCGATCGACCCTTTCTAATTGATCATCCCGACAGGTGAGATCATTGGATCTAGTAATAGATAACCTATACAACGAGAGTTGATCTGTTATTCTTATTGTTGAGTTCTATAATGTCATAATTTAGTATCTATATCATTATAATTCCAGCCTGAATAGAAACCCTAGATCTAGATACCATCCTTCCATCAAACAACTCTTAGTTACATAAGAACAACTGCCTTGTTCACTTTGCTTTCATTTATTTATCACATTCATATTTACTGCTTGATAACTGTTTGCCTAGTTTAATCTTAATATCTATAGTCTAGTGTGTGCCCTAGCTCTCTGTGGATTCGATCCCTAAGTACTACAATCGAACCTCTTATTTGAGAGAGTAAGACCACTTGTTAGGGTAATTTGAGTGATATCAGATCACTCCTTGTAGGCTTCGATGACTTCTGATCATACTTCAGACCGGCTTTAGCCCTACTAGCGACATCTTCTTCCCATCTTACTTGAGCCCAGGCACGAGACAGCACGTCTTCCATAATCCTGCACTTGTATTTGATCAGCTCCTTGTAAAGGTCTCCCTCTGGAAGTAGACCCCTCTTGAAGGCTGAGATAGCCGTATCAGTGTTGCACTCAGGAATAGCTACCTTCGCTTGGTTGAAGCGAGCTATGTAAGAACGAAGGGGCTCATTCCTATGCTGGAGGATCTCATAGAGATCATCTGAGTTCTTCTCTAGGTCACGGCTGCTAGCGAACTGCTCCACGAACTTATCGCTAAGGGCTGTAAAGGATTTGATGGATTTGGTGGGCAGGTTGATGTACCACTGAAGAGCGGGGCCGGTCAAGGTCGATCCGAATCCTTTGCACATGGTAGCTTCCCGTGCATCCCGAGGGATTGCTACTGCTAGCATGTGTTGCTTGTACTGAGCAATGTGATTGTCGGGATCCCCAGTACCTTCGTACATCTTTATGCTTGGGAAAGAGAACTTTCGCGGCATCTCTACCGAAGCAATCTCTTCCACGAAAGGTGTATCTGAGTAGGACCCCTGATTGCTTCTTCGAATAGGAGGAGCTGCCCCTGGGAGCCTTTCTACCATAGATTGAATGGTGCCGACCTTTCGGAGACCACTCTTTCTTAGTAGGCTGCTAGGGCTGGATCTGAGATCTCGGGATCATTGGGTGAATACTCCTCGTCCTCCGTATCGGAATCGCTATCTACTTGTACTCGGGTCCTATCGTTCACTGCTCCTTGGCTTTCGGGTTCGTCTTCGGTTGAGGCGGGTCGATTAGGTACCTCTTTACTGTCTCGCGGAGTGTAGAGTGAAGCCAAGGGTCGTACCTTAGTCCGAAACAGCTTTCGCTTGTTGCTAGCTTCACCGAGGGTATGGTTCTCTTGTCGGAGGACAAGATTCTCCGCCTCTATGGCGTCTAGCTTCTCGGCGCTTTACTGTAGTTGCTTGGAGTGCTCTCCAAGCTGGTCTTTTAGGGTTTGAACTTCGAGGAGAAGTTCAGGACCTCCGGGTGTTGTCTCCCGAGCTTTGTGAAGATCGGTGACCTGACTCTGAAGAGACTCAAGCCTGTTGAGGAGCTCGATCTCTCTCGGAGTCATCTCCGTCTGGTTAGCGTCGTCCTCTAATGCTATCGTCACGTAGTTGGATCACTCCCCTCCTTCTAGCGCCAAACTGTTAGGGTATTTGTTGTAGGATCGTTTAAGTGCTACGGAACACTAGAGGATTCGTTTGTAAGAGTTGTAAATCGAGAACAAAGAGATGTTATTGAGTTATTGATCGGGACTACAACGTTTGATGGTGTATGAACCCTAGTTCTAGCCGCCTAAACTCTAATCTCTAAGTCTCGAATTGTCGATCCCTTATTCTAGGGTTTGGGCTCCCCTTTTATAGTTGTAGATGTCCGCTTCAAGTAATAGAACTCTTCCATAATCAGAAAAATGGAAGTTTCCCCTTAGGTAGAAAACTTCTATTTTACTCCAAAGGGTCGGTCCGATCTAGGGGTCGGACCTAAGGCAGGGGTCAGTTCCTGGTTTCTTCTGGAGCAAGGGTCCGGAAGTCGAGGACCTAACCAGAAGCTGGAGAAAACTCATGTCTGGATATTTTTCCCAAACATTGCCGTCTCAAAACCTTAACCCTAATCTAGTTGCAGCTCGATAACAAAAGACGAAAAAGATACGAAAATGGTTTTGTTAAGATTTGGGACTGGACCTTAAGAAAGGCTGCCTACGTACCCCTTTCGAGAATCAAGACGGACGTAGTTCAGTTAGAAAGATTTGAACAAGAGATCGAACTGCCTGGCAGAGTTCGTCTAGTATGAGCATTGGTCATAGAAACAGGCATGTCGAGAATAATGCCTAGGGTTTCTATGTGCGGAACTCTAAGTAAATGAAGTGTTAGATCCTTCCGACAAGAACAGAGGTCTGCGGACAAGATAAAAATAGAACAAGAGGTCCTACCTTGCTGGTCTAACCACCTAAGTTCTAAGTTCTCTAAGCTTGCAGGAGTTCTCTAAGTCTAAAATTTCGGATCTGCTCTCTTCTCCGGGTCTTTTTTTTTTATATGCCTCTGCTCCTTGCCCCAAGCTTTTTTATATACTCCTCCTATGTCGGTCTATCCTCTCTTTGGGCCAGATCTGTCGCGAATCGGGCATTTTCCATTTTCGTCGATCTTCATGTTTATCAGGAAACTTTACATTTATCAGGAAACTTTCCATTTTCGTCGAAAAACTTTACATTTTTCGGGAAATAGAATAAACCGTCGTAGCTTTGTTGGGCCTGAACCATTAAAATCGTAAGTGAGTCCGTGGGCATGTTTTAAGCCTTTGAACGTATATACAATTTCTCGGAAAGATGGTCTTTCTCCGCAAAACAAATCGTATAGCTTAAAGAATCGATGTTCAAGTCGATCGTTCTTGTTTTACACGATACACTTTACGAGAAAAACAACCTTCTCAGTTTTAGTCGTAAAACTTCGATGATAACTTCAATTGAGACGAACCGAGAGACACTATGTACGTAGCTGAGATGACACGACCATACGAAAGTATACGGAAGTTACGGGAATTGATCTAAGTTTGGACAGGCCGAACGCAAAGGAATCTGCCTTGGAACTTCAAAGAGACCGTTCTCTCAAACCGTAAGGACCCAGAAAACGATCAAAATATCAAATCGAAGCCCTCGCCGAGACGCAGGCGCCCAGAGCCACAACACGGGTCTGGCCGCCCGGCGACCAGGACCATGGTCTGGCCGCCCGGCGACCAGGATCGTGGTCTGGCCGCCCGGCGCCTAGAGACGGGACGTCGGTCTGGTCGCCCGGCGCCCAAGACGTGGTCTGGCTGCCCGGCGCCCAGGACCGTGGTCAGGCCGCCCGACGCCCAGGACCGTGGTCTTGACGCCCGGCGCCCAGGACCGTGGTCTGGCCGCCCGGTGCCCAGGACGTTGGTCTGGCCGCCCGGCGCCCAGAGCCAGGATGCCGGTCTGGCCGCCCGGCGCCCAGAGTCGGGACGTAGATCTGGCCGCCCGGTGCCCTGGACGTCGGTATTGCCACCCGGCGCCCAGAGCCGGTCTGTCGGTCTGGCCGGCAGGCGCCATGGCCGGGATGTCGGTCTGGCCGCCCGGCGCCCAGGACGTCGGTCTGGCCGCCCGGCGCCCAGGAATATGTGGTCGTGCATCTTGTTTCTTTCGTAAAATCTCAACGGAAACTCTGATTGAGGCGAAACAAAAGCCATTTTTATCTAGACTCAAGGGAGAACAAAGTGAGCTTGTCCTTGGGCGAACTGGGAAGACTGAGTTCATCCCCTGGCGAGTTGATCTGGTAAGACCAAGCTCCGACATCTGTTTTGCCTAGGAGTAGGCGCTTAGGACCTTCGGCCTCTTGGCCGTTCCTAGCATTGCGGGTGCTCCTCTTGGCGGCAGCATTACTTATTCCACTTACTTCTGATCCGTCTGAGATGACATGGATCACCCGGTGTTGCTGTGGTGGTAATGCAGAAGCTGCTTCGGTAGGAAGACCAGGACCTTCTTTATTAAAAAGGTTCTTGGCCTTGTCCGAGAGGAATTCCCTCAGATGACCTCTCTTGAGAAGCTCGGCGACTTCTATCTTCAGGGCTATGCAATCCTCCGTGGTGTGGCTGTGAACTCTTGACTTGTGGACCCATTTGTCGTAGAACACCGATTAGCTCGGGTTTCGTTATCGCAAGATGAGAGATATTGGGCCACGTAGACACCATCATTCCTTCGGATCTAGGCAAAGGACGGTTTTGGTATCTGCCCCTGCCTGGATTGCTAGTCTCCTTCGCAGGCTTAGGTTGGAAGGCCTCGTCGCGATCGTTCCTAGTAGGCTTTGAGGACTCGGATCGTGCTTTGGGTAAGCTTTCACCCTGCTTGCGACGTCTTCCTCCCATCTGACTTGAGCCCAAGCGCGATATAGGATGTCTTCCATAGTCCTACACTTGTACTTAGTCAGCTCTTTGTAGAGATCTCCTTCCGGGAGTAGACCCCTTTTAAAGGCTGAGATGGCCGTGTCAGCGTTGCATTCGGGGATAGCCACCTTCTCTTGATTGAAGCATGCTATGTAGGAACACAATTGTTCGTTCCTATGCTAGATCATCCGAGTTTCTCTCTAGATTGCGGCTATTAGCGAATTGCTCCACAAACTTGTCGCTAAGGGCTGCAAAGGACCTAATGTACCATTGAAGGGCAGGACTGTTGGGGTTGAAATCGGACAAGGCAAAGTTGGAATCCAAATTTCCGTTTAAAATTATTAACTTAAGAATTTCTACGTTTTCAAGAAAGGAAAACTTATACGAAAAACTTGCGGGAAAATCTTGTTTTGAAACAACGATTTCTTAAAACAATGGTTTCTTAATCAACGATTTAAGAAATCAACGATTTAAGAAATCAACGATTTCTTAAAACAACGATTTCTTAATCAACGACTTGAGAAATCAACGATTTCTTAATCAACGACTTAAGAAATCAATGATTTCTTAAATTAACGATACGATACTATCGAAGGGCCAAACATCCGCAAACAAACATCCTAAAAGCATCATAGCATCGCAATGGTTTCGGACGCTTGGATGATGGATTGCAGTCCATGGCACAAACCCGGTCGCGATAGCGACCGGGTCACGAACAAGAGCTCGATTGCTATAGCGACCGAGATCCGTATAAAGCTCGGTCGCTATAGCGACCGAGCAATTGTACATCAATCATTTTCCGAAACGTTCAAAGCTTCCGAAACGACGATACGACGTAAAAACTATGCACTCTCGACTATCCATATAACAATCTTCCGCAAGCCACATCTAACAATTTCTTGATTTCTCGATCAAATGGGATTCGGAATAAAATCTCTTTATGCTCTCTTTTACGATTTCTTATTTTATTTCTCGTTATTTTCGTGTTCTGATTGCTTGGCGTGTGGTTTCTCAGAAATCTGGGACCTCTGGGAAATTAGGGTTTTCCTACTTTCCTAAAATATAAGAAATATTGACGGTGCGAATTTTGGTTCCCACAGTTTGGCGCTAGAAGGAGGGGGGGGTACGGATCAATCTTACTCACGACCAGCACACGTTCTACAAGACATGACTATTGACGACCAAGCAAACTTGCAAACTCCTCTCAACGGAGCAAGCAAGGACGCCTTGAGCACTCCAGCAGCGGATGTAACCGCGGCCAACGCACCTGCTAACGCCGCGACGCTCGACGAGTTCAAGAAGATGCTTTCCACCTACGAAAAGAGGTCGGAAGAGCAGGATAAACTCGTGGGAACCCTAATCAAACAGGTTCAAACCTTAACAGCGAGGGCCTGCGCAGTCCTCCCTCGTGGAGCTACGAAAGTCCGCGGAAGAAGACTCGAGTTTGCAACCCTACATGATAGGCCTGGATCTTCGCAGGAACGTCCTTCCGGACAAAACCCTAGCGAAACATCGCCTATCGAGAAGAGCAACTCAGAAAACCCTCCGCCGTCCGAAAAGGACACCGAGGTGGATGAAGTCGAGCGCATCGATTTGGAGCCCAGCAATGACTCCGAGGAAGACGCCGACGTCCATCCAAGAAGAACCCGCAGCGGGTCGGTGATATCACTCAAATTACCCTAACAAGTGATCTTACTCTCTCAAATAAGAGGTTCGATTGTAGTACTTAGGGATCGAATCCACAGAGAGCTAGGGCGCACACTAAACTATAGATATTAAGATTAAACTAGGCAAAGAGTTATAAAGCAGTAAATATGAATGTAATGAAAGCAAAGTGAACAAGGCAGTTGTTCCTATGTAACCAAGAGTTGTTTGATGTAATGATGGTAGCTAGATCTAGGGTTTCTATTCAGGTTGGGATTATAATGATATAGATACTGAAATATGATATTATAGAACTCAACTATAAGAATAACATATCAACTCTCGTTGTATAGGTTATCTATTACTAGATCCAATGATCTCACCTGTCGGGAAGATCAATTAGAAAGTGTCGATCGATGACTCTATAGGAGTATTGATCGATACACTTTTTGCTCCGTCGATCTATTCACCTGTCGGGATATCGATCGACGCGCTTCTAGTAGGCTTAATGCGCGGGTTGAATATATGTTCGCTAGGGTTTCTAAACCAGCTGTAGCTGTTATCTAGAAATCCTAGATCAGAGAAGACAAGTCAGATAAGAGACCAAGCTCTCGCTTGTGCCTAATGATTCTATGATCAAGTTCAGGTTAATTACTCAAGAACAAGCATTAAGAACAGTCTCAATGATTAATACCACAACTTAGCAATTCTATATTTGGGGCTAATCCCTCATAACCTATCTGAACCCTAAACCTAACAGGTGGATCTACTCAGACATGATAGCTGTCATAGAAATCATAGATGAATAGATGAAATTGCAATAGAATAGATATAAAAACCAAAGGAGTTCCAAGAGGACTCTGAAGGAGTTCCTCTCTTCTCTCCTAGACTAAGAACAATGAATCAAAAGAAAGCGTAGAAAGCGTCGCCGTCAACAATGGCTTAGAAATAACATAAATAGGATTTCTGGTCGTCAGGGGTATTTTGGTAACTTTGTGGTGACTCCTGAGCTTCAGTCGGTCATGAAATATACTCAGCCCACATTCTGATGTCCCTGTCGATCGACATGCAGTGTGCTGTGTCGATCGACACACAATCCTCTTCTCGGCAGCTTCCTCTCGCGAGGCAGACTGACCACTCTTCAGTAAAACGGGCATAACTTCCGATCTAACCGTTGGGTTGATCTCAAACCGCTGGCATTGGAAAGCTAACTCAAATTTCTAGCTTGTGTCCAAATATGGGATAAATCCAATGGTGTGAAGGCCTCCATCGAAAGCTAAACATCTGAAGCGTCTGTGCAGTCCTGTACTGCGAAAGACTCCAAAAGGCACCAAAATCATCATATTTCTCCAAATCGTCCCTGAACCTGTAAATACTCTAAATAGATTCCAATACATAGTAAATAGTATCTAAAACACTTATATATCATGGGTAAAAATGGGTAAAATCCATGGTATATCAACTCCCCCAGACTTATCCTTTTGCTTGTCCTCAAGCAAAACCAACAGACAGTCTCTCTGAAAGAGGTTTGAAAACAGCAGGGACTCAAATGATTTTTTAAAAACTCAGTTCATCATCTCTCTAGTAGTGCAAACCAAATCATTAAACATCCTAACCTTAGAAGCACATTATACAATATCCTAGTATAACAACCAAATTCCACTAGTTCCACAACCTAACAGATCCTGTCTGACAATCCCCTATACTAACCTCATTTCTTGCATAAAAATAAAAGTGTAGGCTTTACCTTGGGAGTATCGATCAAAGGACACATGGATTCAACTCAAACAAGTTTCTGAACACACAGGTAGTCTTCTCTGATCCTTTTCTCCCCTCATCTCTCTTCTTTGGATCTCTTATTAGTTTCAATTTCAATAGGTTTTGATGCCACAAAGGTCATCTAGTCTATCTCATTGACATTTGCATTTGTAACTCATACATTTTGACAAAGTGTAGCGAATAACGGGGTCTCAGGTAATTTACCTATCCCTCGTTTCCACAATGTATGATCATCCTTGAGATTTAGAATACTGGGGTCGCAGGAGACACTCCTACCCCTCTGCCTCTCAAGAAATCATATCAATCTTTTCTTTATAAACTTAGATCTTGAGATGCCGAAGAGAGAGAAGGAAGGGAACCAGAAACACACAGACTTTTTACCTTCCAGACTTGTAAGAGGATTCCGATCCAGTGATTACCAAGCCCCAAGACAAGCAAATAAATTCAGTATTAGTGTTGAAGGTCAGCTTTGGTTCCTTTAGACAATCTCATCAAGTGCAAACATAGTTGACAGGTTGATCCACTTTAGTATCTCTAGTACTTCTGCAGTCAGTAAATCTAAGACTGGTCTAAATAGTGGTTAGATGACAAGTAATAAATCAATTAAGATTATATCCCTTTCTTGACTCAATGAAAACCTTTTTGAAAACGTTTTAAATAAGACTCATAAAGTAGATAATCGTTAGTAATCCCCCCCAGACTTAAATTACACTGTCCCCAGTGTAAAACAGCCTGTGGTAGGGTAAAAATCATAAAGCAATAGCACAAAATTAACAAGCAAGAACGATATACCAGCTCGCTGATGTCTGTGTTGATCGACACAATGAAGTATCAATCGATCGTTGAAGATGAAGCGCTGTAGATCGATATCGAGCTAGCTTCATCAGTCGATGTGGTGAGCAATCGTCTACACTTGGATCTGTTTTTTTTTTTTTTTCAAAACTAAAACACAGTATCAGTAGAACCTCCCCCAGACTTAAATAATACTATAATGGTGTTATCAAGTCGGAGATTGGTGAGAAATAAACCATAAGTACTCAATTTAACACGTTAGAACGAAATACCTGACCGGAATAGATGTAGATTGATGTAAATGTGTTGTCATCGTTTGTGGCAGATTTGGTTATGTCGATTGATATCGACTTCTTCTCGTCGGTCGATATAAGGGCAATCGTTTACTCGGATCCCTATTCTAAATAGCTAATCTAAATTATAATATTAGTACGACCTCCCTTAGACTTAAACAACATTGTTACCAGTGTTATACAGTCTAAGATTGGTGGAAGAATAAATCATAAGGACAATGATTAACAAGGAAAAATAGTATGCCTAACTTTGATGTGAATATTGACCAACACAGTTAAGTGGCGATCGATACTCTTGATGCTCTATCGATCAACACAATTAAGTGGCGATCGATCGATGCTATTAATGCTCTGTCGACCGATGCTGCGCAGTCATAAGTCGATGTTGGTAGATCAAGTTTCTTCCTTGGATCCTTCCTTTTGATTACCTGATATATAAAACACTAAAACAAACAGTAATAGATAAATATAAAACCAAATTATTATATTTTTTTTTTCGGATGAACAGTGACTCTGCTACAGTAGCGTTGCTACAGTGATTCGGCTACAGTAACTCTGCTACAGTGTCGATCGATTTGCTTGCTACAGTATCGATCGATGTCCTCGCTACAGTGTCGCTCGACACTGTTGCTACAGTGTCTGGCGTACTGTTCATCTTTTTTTTTTACCTGCAATAATTAAAAACAAAAATCAGTAGTATATGAAAATAAAACCAAATGTAAAACAAACCTAACAGTGGGTTGCCTCCCACTCAGCGCTTATTTTTAGTCATTAGCTTGACTTTTGGAGGTCTGATTTAATCTGGATGAGGATGTGAACTTGCTCCAAAACAAGTTTCTGTGTCTCTCTTCCTCATTTGGTTGATGCAGTTGATGAAAGCTCTTGCAGACGCTTCCCCTTTGTCTCTCAGTTTTGGATCAGATAGCACTCTAACCTTAGCAAAAGAAGCTGGACCTCCTCTGCGGCGCACTCTACACTCAAGACTTTCCTCCTGACACTGAGAAGGGACAAGTGATAGAGAATATGCATCTATATTCCTTTTCATTTTCTTCTTCCTCTTTCTAGGTCTTCCCCCAGACTTAGACTTTTCAGTCTCGTTCTGTTCTGAAATTTGGATGCTGTCGACCGATTCTAAAGGCTCTGTGTCGGTCGATTCGTGAGGCTCATTGTCGACCGATCTTGAAAGTTGAATGTCGATCGATGTTGATCCTGATTTTGCAAGTCGCGATCTGCATATGTTAGAGGTGCTGGATCTTCAAACATCTCTATGTATGAAATCAAATCTTCACTTTTCTTCTTCTCCACAGGATCATAGAAGACATTTTCATCAACATTAGTTAGGCACATCCTATTCTTCTTAAGATCACAAACTGCTCCCACTGTAGCCATGAAGGCTCTTCCAAAAAGAAGGGAAGATGTCCTGCCTGATTTGAGCTCCACGACATGAAAATCCACAGGAATAGTGCATTCTCCTATCTCCACTTTAACATTCTTGATCATGCCTGCTGAGTTTGCTTTGGAGTTATCAACGAAAGAGAAACTATCTTTTGAAGGTTCCGTCTTTAATCCTAATACTTCAGCAGTGTCTATAGCCATGATGCTGACTGCAGATCCAGTATCGCAGACGGCGTTTGGCAAATCGTGGTTATTTATAGAGCATGGAATCAGAAACTTTCCAGGATCTTGTTCCTTCTTTAGAGTCCTCTTAGGCTTACGGCAAACCTTGTTGAATAATATCTCCATGTCCTTTTCTGTCTCTCTACTCTCTCTGAAGAAATTACCAATAATATCTCCATGTCTGTACTTATAATAGGCTTCCTCAAAAGTCATACCCTTAGGAACTCTCTTCACCCTCTTGTGAAATCCATCAAGTTCAGCTTTGTTGGCTTCTCTCCTCAGGTGTTTGGGAACATAGAGTTTCTTAGCTTTCGACCTCATCCCAATCTGAATCACTTCTTTTGTTGCCTGCCGTTCCATGACAGATTCATGTCCGTCCATTTGGTGTCGATCGATACCAGGTGGATGTCGTCGATCGACACTCTCAACGAAAGAAGTTTCAACTAGAGTCAATTGCTTTTGGTCTGGTGCATCTGCAGGTTGCTGTCTGGTCTTCTCCATTGTCTTTAAGCAAACTGGCGTCTGAGATGGGTTGCGAGTTGCATTTAAACCGTGGGCATAAGGGTCTGGTAAACACACTAGATTTGTAGTGAGCCGCTGTCGATCGATGCTTTCCCGTGGAGGTCGATCGATGCCGTTTTGTTTGTGTTGCTCGACGTCATATGTTTTAGCATGGTACGGGATGGGAGGATGTGGGTGTTGAGCAACGAAATCTGAGTGGCTCTGAATTTGAACAGTACTGCATGACCCCAAAAGTGGTGTCGATCGATGTTCAGCTGAAGGTGTAGATCGACACAAGTACGAGCTACCAATGGACATGCAACTTTCGACTAAAAAGACTTTTTCTTTCAACTTCTCATGTTTGACTACTTCCCCAAAGTAGTTATCCCATCTGGAATCGACCTGTTGCTCTTCCCAGTCGGGATGAATAGTGTCACGATGAACAGTATCCCGATGAACAGTTTCTGGGTGAACAGTGTCACGATGAACAGTACCGTGATGAACAGTACCGCGATGAACAGTGTCGCGATGAACAGTATTTCGGTGAACAGTGCCGTGATGAACAGTGTCGACCGATACAGGATGAACAGTGTCGACCGATATCGGATGAACAGTGTCGATCGATGCGGGATGAACAGTACCTCGATGAACAGTACTCGGATGAACAGTACCCGCGTGAACAATACCCGCGTCCCGTGAACAATACCGGCATGAATAGTATCGTTCCTTTGAAGAAAATTTTCATTTTTCACAGTTTTTGCAATCTGAGAAATTTGGGTGCACAACATCTTGAAACGGGTATCGATGATGTCTATCATTCCATTCACCTCTTTGCAGAGAGAATCCAAATGCAGATTAAGCTCCTCAGTGATCTCCTACTGTTCTTTCAAGCGCTCCTCTAGCATAAATTCCATCTCTTCGACATTGTACTGATCCTCATCCTGGTATATAGCATGCTCAACTAATGAGACTTCATGTACAGAACCAGTCGCAGCCTCAAAGATCTTGTTGTCATCCTTTACAGCTGATTTTATCCTGTGCATATCTAGATTTTTGGCACTGGTGCTGGATGCCAAGCTCTCAATCAGTCTCTTAGCTTCCTCTAGGGTCTTTGTTCTAAAGTTCCCCTCGGTTGCAGTGTCCAGCATTACATGATATTGCACATCAATACCATTGCAGAACTTCATCAACAGCTGAACCTCCGTAAAACCATGATGTGGACAGTCCCTTTGGTAGCTCCTGAACCTTTCCCAAGAGCTTTTGAAACCTTCTGTAGATCCCTGAGAGAATGTCCAAATTTTATCTCTTATTTCTTCAGTCCGTGCTTCATCAAAGAATTTTCTCAAGAATGCATTTTGGATGTCGGTCCAGGATGTAAAAGATCCTGGTGGTAGCTGCTTAAGCCAAAGCGAAGCTTCTCCAACAAGTGAGTATTTGAAGAGCTTGCAAAGCAAGTAGTCCTCAGGGACTTCATCCATACAGATAAGAGCAATAAGATCCTCAACCCTTTCCAAATGGTCCATAGGATGCTCGTGAGATAATCCAGAGTAAGGTATTTGTGCCACGAGCGTGTAGTACTTTGGATTCAGCTCGAAATTCTGTGTCTGGATATCTGGTAGACGAATGGCTGATCTGTTGACATAGTATTCCTCTGGACGGTTGTAATCAGCCAGTGTCCTTTGTCGAGCAGCCCCATCTACAGGTATAGCAGCTCCAGTAGCATCAGTATCGGAGTCAGGGATTACAGTCCCCTGAGCATCAAGTCTCTGACCTGCTGCATTACGCAGATGACCATCCTGGTCATGCAGGTCCCCGTTTTCATCCCTTTGTAACACAAGTATCTCGCTCATGGTTGCTCACAGATTGGTATCGACCGATGTTGCAGATGAAGTGTCGATCGATTCTCTTTCACAAGTGTCGATCGATGATGTATAAATGGTATCGATCGATGCTGCGAGTTTCTCTTTGCGGATCGAGCGTTCCAAACGTGCTGGGTCTGAGAAGAAAAGCAATTCTCCCTTGCTGCTTCTGGTACTAATTGGCATGTACCTGAAAAACAAGAAAAAATTTTCGTAAGTAACTTAAAACAGTAAATAAAACCTAGAATAAACCTATCAATCAAGTCTAATGGCGAATCCTTGCTCCCCGGCAACGGCGCCAAATTTGATATCACTCAAATTACCCTAACAAGTGATCTTACTCTCTCAAATAAGAGGTTCGATTTTAGTACTTAGGGATCGAATCCACAGAGAGCTAGGGCGCACACTAAACTATAGATATTAAAATTAAACTAGGCAAACAGTTATAAAGCAGTAAATATGAATGTAATGAAAGCAAAGTGAAGAAGGCAGTTGTTCTTATGTAACCAAGAGTTGTTTGATGGAATGATGGTAGCTAGATCTAGGGTTTCTATTCAGGTTGGGATTATAATGATATAGATACTGAAATATGATATTATAGAGCTCAACTATAAGAATAACATATCAACTCTCGTTGTATAGGTTATCTATTACTAGATCCAATGATCTTACCTGTCGGGATGATCAATTAGAAAGTGTCGATCGATGACTCTATAGGAGTATTGATCGATACACCTTTTGCTCCGTCGATCGATTCACCTGTCGGGATATCGATGGACGCACTTCTAGTAGGCTTAATGCGCGGGTTGAATATATGTTCGCTAGGGTTTCTAAACCAGCTGTCGCTGTTATCTAGCAATCCTAGATCAGAGAAGACAAGTCAGATAAGAGACCAAGCTCTCGCTTGTGCCTAATGATTCTATGATCAAGTTCAGGTTAATTACTCAAGAACAAGAATTAAGAACAGTCTCAATGATTAATACCACAACTTAGCAATTCTATATTTGGAGCTAATCCCTCATAACCTATCTGAACCCTAAACCTAACAGGTGGATCTACTCAGACATGATAGCTGTCACAGAAATCATAGATGAATAGATGAAATTGCAATAGAATATATATAAAAACCAAAGGAGTTCCAAGAGGACTCTGAAGGAGTTCCTCTCTTCTCTCCTAGACTAAGAACAATGAATAAAAAGAGAGCGTAGAAAGCGTCGCCGTCAACAATGGCTTAGAAATAACATAAATAGGGTTTCTGGTCGTCAAGGGTATTTTGGTAACTTTGTGGTGACTCCTGGGCTTCAGTCGGTCATGAAATATACTCAGCCCACATTCCGATGTCCCTGTCGATCGACATGCAGTGTGCTGTGTCGATCGACATGCAGTGTGCTGTGTCGATCGACATACAATCCTCTTCTCGGCAGCTTCCTCTCGCGAGGCAGACTGACCACTCTTCAGTAAAACGGGCATAACTTCCGATCTAACCGTTGGATTGATCTCAAACCGCTGGCATTGGAAAGCTAACTCAAAGCTCTAGCTTGTGTCCAAATATGGAATAAATCCAATGGTGTGAAGGCCTCCATCGAAAGATAAACATCTGAAGCGTCTGTGCAGTCCTGCACTGCGAAAGACTCCAAAAGGCACCAAAATCACCATATTTCTCCAAATCGTCTCTGAACCTGTAAATACTCTAAATAGACTCCAATGAATAATATCTAAAACACTTATATATCATGGGTAAAATTGGATAAAATCCATGGTATATCAGTCGGCTCGGGAGAATTCTCCGTTCGACAAACCCATGACGGAAGAAGAAGAAAACCTCTATTGGGTCGAACATGAGGAACTTGCCGAAAGGCAAACCGAGATTACTCGCCGCGAACGCCGACAAGCTCGGAAGACCGCTGGAGAAAATCCGGATATCCGCGATCTCTGCGATTACATCACCAAGACCGCCGCGGAAATAAGGGCCGTGAAATCGTAGATTCACCACGCCACGAGTGCTGCCCCAAAAATCGATAGGCTACTCGAGGTGGCTCGTAAAACGCCATTCACCGCGCGCATCTCCGAGACCAAGGTGTCTAATCTGGGGAAGCTCAAGATACGATCTATAACGGTACAACCGACCCTAAA
Organism: Raphanus sativus; assembly: GCF_000801105.2. Classification (NCBI taxonomy): domain Eukaryota; kingdom Viridiplantae; phylum Streptophyta; class Magnoliopsida; order Brassicales; family Brassicaceae; genus Raphanus; species Raphanus sativus. Next base: position 21,540,596 of record NC_079514.1, on the reverse strand, counting down.
GCGCACCTCCAGGCATTCCATATCACTATGGGAAGAGGCAGACTCAGAGAGAGCGAGAAAGACTCCGGCTACTGCCGCCTGTTCGTCGAAAATCTCGAAGGTGCGGCGCTCGAGTGGTTCTCCCGGTTGAAGAGAAACTCCATCGGAAGCTTTCGCCAACTCGCATCGGAATTCCTCCTTAATAAATACTCTATGTTCATAGATAGAGAAACTTCCGATGTCGATCTCTGGAGCCTAACCCAGGAAGAGGGCGAACCCCTCCGAGAATTCATGAGCCGTTTCAAACTGATCATGTCGAAGGTTAGCGGCCAGTCCATAAACGGCATTGACGCGCTTAGAAAGGCGTTCTGGTACAAGTCGAAGTTCAGAAAGTGGATAACACTCGAAAAACCTCGCACGATCCAGGACGCCCTCCACAAAGCTTCGGATTACATAATGATTGAAGAAGAGACGAAAGTCCTGTCGCAAAAACATAAGCCGACAAGGAACTCTTCGAAAGACGCGGATCCGAAGTCAAAGAAAAAAACCTCTCGTAACGACAAGTACGTCTATCACGAGGGAGAAGAACTCCAAGACGCGCACAACTACGCGATCAATCCGGAGCAAGGCAGAACTTCGGGGAACACGTGGAACTGTAACCAGAGTTAGGACAAAAACGTCTACTGCGAGTTCCATCAGATCGGGGGTCACTCCACGACTAATTGCAAAGTCCTAGGGGCAAGGCTGGCCATGAAGCTGCTTGCTGGAGAACTCTCTGGAGTAACCAGCGTCAAGGATCTATTCCTCGACTCCGACCGTCCTCCAAAACCCGATAAAAATCCTCCCGCGGAAAACTCTTCGCCAAAAAATCAGGCGGGAGATAAACGCGAAAGGAGACCAGACGATAGGGGGAACGATAACTCCCGCAGAAGGGTAAACATGATCATCGGAGGATCACAGTACTGCAAGGACTCAGTCTCGGCCATCAAAGCCTACCAACGGAAAGCAGAGTCCAGTGCAAAGTACCCCCCCCACGGTCTCCTCCTCAAGATGGACGGACTGGTTCGGTCACATTCACGGAAGAAGAGGCCTGCTGAATCGATCAGCCTCACTGCGACCCCTTTGTCGTAGATCTCATAATAAGAGATCTCGAGGTCGCAAGCATACTCATCGACACCGGAAGTACGGTCAACGTAATCTTCCGCGACAACCTTAAAAGGATGAACTTCGAGCTCGGGGAAATCACCCCGGTACCAAAACCGCACACGGGTTTCTCCGGACAAACGTCCATGACCCTAGGATCCATCCAGCTACCCGTCATGGCGATAAACGTCACCATGATAGTTGACTTCGCTGTGGTAGATAGCCCAGCTATTTACAACGCAATCATGGGAACTCCATGGCTAAACGCCATGAAGGCCGTTCCTTGTTGGGGTCAAAAACGGTTATCTCGAAATCAACGGCTAAAAATATCTATCGTGCGCGGACTTTCCATAAAACAAGCGTCGAAAGCAAAACAAGTTGTATAGCTTAAAAAACCTATGTTAAAGTCGATCGTTCTTGTTTTACACGATAAACTTTACGAGAAAACCAACTCAGATTTAGTCGTAAAACTTCGATGATACAATCAAGAAGAACCGAGAGACATTAGGTCTGTAGCTGATATGACACGACCATACGAAAGTATACGGAAGAAACGAGAAGTAATCTAAGTTTGGACAGGCCGAACGACAAGGAATCCGCCTTTAAACTTCAAAGAGCCCGTTCTCTCAAACCTTGAGGACCCAGAAAACGAGCAAGATATCAAATCGAAGCCCTCGCCGAGATGCAGATGCCGGGCGACTAGCGCCCGTGCTGGCCGTGTCCGCCGGGCGGCTAGCGCCCGTGCTGGCCTTGGCCGCCGGCGGCTAGCGCCCGTGCTGGGCGTGGCCGCCGTGCGGCTACGTGGCCGCCGGGCGGCTAGCGCCCGTCTGGCCGTGGCCGCCGGTGGCTAGCGCATGTGCTGGCCATGGTCGCCGGGCGGCTAGCCCCGTGCTGGCTCGGGTCGTCAGGCGACAAGCTTCCGTGCATAAGTTCTAGGCCCCGGCCGTCAGAAGTCTGTACTTTGCGTCTTTCCCATGTTTTCGCGGAACGAATCGTTTAGATTCCGCGTACAAAACTCCCGTTCTTACTCCAAACTAAGATCGTCGGAAACACTTCGGAAACTCGTATGATATCAACGGGAAGGAAGATCTTAAATTCTTCGTGCGAAACAGTGATGGTTATCTTAAGACACCACTCATCTCAACTCTACGAAGGATTGAAGATCTTCCGAAGAAATCGTAGAGAACAACGGAAGTCCTAAAGACGGCCCGAAAGGGACCAAACGCGATCGGACAGTCCGCTTACGATTATCTGAGATAGATACGACGATTTACGTTTATCTTTACATAACAAGATAAATGCTAAATTTCCAGAAGGATAAATGTCAAGTTTCCCAAAGATAAAAGTCAAGTTTCCCGATAAACATGAAGGCCGACGAAAATGGAAAAAGCCCGCTTCGCGGCCCAAAAAGGAGAATAGACCGTCATAAGGAGGAGTATATAAAGCAGCTTGAGGAGAGAAGCAAAGGGGGGCAGAGGAGAAAAATCCAAGAAAAGAAAATGAGAGACTTAGAGAGCAGATCCGAGATTTTAGACTGAGGGAACTTAGAACTTAGGTGGTTAGACTAGCAAGGCATGACCTAGGACGTCTGGCCGTCTCTCGTTCTACCTTCATCTTGTCCGCAGACTTCTGTTCCTTCGGAAGAATCTAACAATCCTTTTACTCAGAGTTCCGCACATAGAAACCCTAGGCGTTATTCTCGACACGCCCGTTTCTATGACAAACGCTCGTACTAGACGAACTCCGCCAGGCAGTTCGATCTCTTGTTCAAATCTTTCTAACTGAACTACGTCCGACTTGATCCTCGAAAGGGGTACGTAGGCAGCCTTCCTTAAGGTCCAGTCTCAAATCTTAATAAAACCTTTCCGCGTTTATTTGATCACTTGTCGTTGGTTGTCGCAGAGAATCCGGACCTTCAGGGAAAGTTAAGTTTACTTAGCTTTCCTCCGATTTACTTAACAAAAATCGACAGTGCGAATTTCGGTTCCCATAGTTTGGCGCTAGAAGGAGGGGAGGTCGGATTCTCTTACTCAAAAACCTACGATTGGTAACAACAGCATGGCCACATCACCTGTCCGCAACATCGTGTCATTCGGGGACAGAGCAACGGCTGGTCAAGCCAAACCTCACGACGAACTCCTCGTTATCGGACTAACGATCCAGGACATCGACGTAGCGAGAATATTGGTCGACACCGGATGCTCGACAAATATTATATATAAAAACACTCTCGAGAGGATGGGAATCAACCTAAGCGCGATCACGGACGATCCCAATCCGATAATCGGACTCTCAGGAAACATCACAATGACCCTCGGCTCGGTCGATCTCTCGGTCAGAGCCGGGAGCGTCACGAAGATGGTGGAATTTTTGGTAGTCGACGGTCCAGCAGCATATAACGCGATCGTCAGGACTCCGTGGTCAAACTCCATGCGAGCAATCCCCTCGACTTTCCATCTGTGCCTCAAATTTCCGACCCTCTTCGGAGTAGAAACAATACAAGGAGATCGTAAAGCGCCGCAAGTCTGCTTGGCCGCTGGGTTAAAACGAAAAAACTCTGAGCCCGAAACTAACCCAAAAAAGCAAGCAACCCACGAACCAGCATCGCAGGACCCTCCAGAAATCTTCTGGCAATCGCAAAGAGCTGAAGCCTTAGAAGGGAAACGTGAGCCCACTTGCGAACCAGTAATTTCGGTCTGCCTCGACGAGACTAACCCAGAGCGGTGCGTGGAGATTGGAGCCAATCTCCGCGATCCGTTGAAAGCAGAACTCATCGCATGTCTCAAGAAGAACCTTAACACGTTCGCTTGGGCTGCGGAAGATATGCCGGGAATCGACATCAACATAACGAACACGAACACTCGTAAACCGAAGGAACCGAGCAGCCGACCACGGCCTTGGCCGTAGCCGCCGGGCGGCTAGCCCCCTGGCCGTGGCCGTAGCCGCCGGCGGCTAGCGCCCGTGCTGGCCGTGGCCGCCGGGCGGCTAGCCCCCGTGCTGGCCGTGGCCGCCGGGCGGCTTGCCCCGTGCTGGCCGTGGCCTCCGGCGGCTAGCGCCTGTGCTGGCCGTGGCCGCCGGGCGGCTAGCCCCGTGCTGGCCGTAGCCGCCGGCGGCTAGCGCCCGTGCTGGCCGTGGCCGCCGGGCGGCTAGCCCCGTGCTGGCTCGGGTCTTCGGACAACAATCTCCGGTACACAAGTCCCAGGCCCCGGCCGTCAGAAATCTGTACTTCGAGTCTTTCCCAAAGTCCTCGCAGGACGAACCATTGAGATTCCGCGTACGAAACTCCGGTTCTTACTCCAAACTAAGACCGTCGGAAACACTTCGGAAACTCGTAAGATATCAACGGGAAGGAAGATCTTAAATTCTTCGTACGAAACAGCGATGGTTATCTTAAGACACCACTCATCTCAACTCTACGAACGAATGAAGAACTTCCGAAGAAATCGTAGAAAACAACGGAAGTCCTAGAGATGGCCCGAAAGGGACCAAACGTGATCGGACAGTCCGTTTACGATTATCTAAGATAGACACGACGATTTACATTTATCTTTACGTAACAAGATAAATGCTAAATTTCCGGAAGGATAAATGTCAAGTCTCCCGAAGATTAATGTCAAGTTTCCCGATAAGTATGGAGGCCGACGAAAACCAGCATTTCTAAAATAAATTCTCGAAAATATTTCACGAGACAGCTTTTGCATGATTAAACTCGACAACATTTTACAAAACAGTTTCCGTAAAATTAACTCGACAACATTTTGTAAATAACTCTCGTAAAATAAAAGGTCAACAACGTTCTAAGAAACAATTCCTTGCTGGGATCATGATGAAGTCAATGTCCAAAAGTCTCAGAAAAACAATTAAAGAAACCTCGAGAGACTAAGTGTCGATCGAGGAACCTTTAAAAAAACGAGAAAAACAGGCAGGTCCCGCGAGGAAGCACAGTCCCGGGCGGCTAGCACGCCCGTGCTGTCCCTAGGTGCCGGGCGGCTAGCACGCCCGTGCTGCCTCTAGGCGCCGGGCGGCTAACGCGTCCGTGCTGCGCTGGTCGCCGGGCAACAAAACATTCGTCAAGCACGGCCAATCCTCGTAAAGATTGACCCAAATATTATCTAAACTAATTTTACGAAACAATTTTCGTAAAATTAACTCTACAAAATTTTGTTGAAAAAATCTCGTTAAATCAAAGCTCGGCAATATTTTACGAAACATCATTCGTGAAGTATAACAAGATCGTAAGCTTCTTGACCTGACCAGTTCGCTCATAGCTTGACGAAACAAGAAGCCCCACTCAAGTGACATCTTGCCATTCGTTTTCACTTGTCTACCCACCTTAGCCTTCTTCGAGTTTCGCCTACTTCTCCTCCCTTTGCTTCAACGATTCTGCACTGTTCCTTCAGGTTTCATCAAAAATCGATTCTCGATTCAGTATCAGACTTTTCGAAGACCTTTGACAATGAAACGGTAGAAGACAAAGAGGAACGGACATGAGGCAATCTCGAGTAATCAATGAGACTAAGGTACGTCCGACTTAGAAAATTTTATCAAGGTTTTAATTTTTTCGTAGGAAAGGAATGGGAACGTCTTGTAAACTGCCGTAAAATTTAGGGAACTTAGAACCTAGGTGGATAGTCTAGCAAGATAAGTCTTAGGCATTTTCTTCCAGTTTCGTTCTATTGTTCCTTGATTGTCAGGCAGAACGCGCAAACCGATCTAATCTCTCGAAAAACCGAGAAACGATCGCCGCGCATCCTTGGCATACTCTTTCCGCTTCCGTGAGACTAATGGCACGACGGTGAGCTACAAAATTAACGAAATAACCTTCGGTAAAACTTCATGAGTAACCCGAAGCAACTTTCGCCAAAAAACGAAATCAAAGCGGAAACATTTCCCGTGTAAACCACGGAAACAAGACTACTTTGACTATCTGCGATTTTCTATCTTCATGAAACCGGTCATCCATTACTTTCGTATAAACATGTTACACAAAAACAGCATAAGGAAAACCAAGATCGGTCTCATGCAAAACGACATCGCATTACGGAAAATTACGTCCAAGCGGGAAATAACCCAAAACTGAATCCGAACGTGTTCTTCGTCGATTCCTTAAACTTTATTTCCTCGGATAAAATGAAACAATTTTCATGCGACCAAAGGAAACTTTATACGAAGCATCTATCGTATAACTGAAACCTAAAGTGGAAAATCGTTTCGAAAAGCCATCACCCATAACTTGGAAAACTCCGCTATGATTGGCATGTCTATCTCGACGAACTCTATTCGGCCCTCGGCCAACTACGTCTTTCCATAAAGTCCGGACCTGAATTCGGCATCACCATTAAGGACAATCATGAACCAATATGACCTTAATGCGAAAGGATCGCGGTCTGATCGTTTACCAACTCCTTGGTTAAACGGCTGAACACAGCCTTCACGCCAAGACAAAACAGCTGAACGATCGCCGCCCCAATCACTTAAGGGCCAAATGATAATCCACGATTTGTCATAAAACGCCAAGTGACCATTACGCGAGCAACTCTGTCGCATAGCCCAAAAGCGGAAATCATGCGATAAATTTCTCGTAATAAAATCAGTCCTAACAGCCATACGGTTAACGGAAAAATTTGAACTTAACATCGACTGATTAAGTTCTATACGCCCCATAAACAAAGAATGAAAAGAAACACTCGTGACAAAGCTCCAAGAGTTATACGAGTCGTCCTTAAAATCCCGGAAGGCCAACACTTCGCGAAGCAAAGTGAAGGTAGACACTTCTCCCTGGGTCAAATATACGCGACCCCTGGTCCTAATTCCTCGATCAAAATTTTATAACTTGCACGTCCAAACTGAAACAACAGTTTCTGACTACGGACATTCGCAAAACATCTCCAAGCCGCGAACATTTGAAATGCGGCACAAGGGAAAATTAACTCGTATACATTTGAAATGTGTATGCTTGTATAATCCCACGTTTTTTGAAGAAACCGGATTTTCGAAACTCTTTACAAACACAGAAACCGAATTTTCGAAACTCTTCGCAAACAAACTCGCCAATCGTCGCTTCGTGCCTGAACATTCGTTTTTCGATTAAAACCTTCATACGCCTTCTAAACGGCATCATATCGTTGTTGCTAATCACAACAAACGAACTCTAACGTCCTAAACAGACAAGCCACCTAAGGGTAGGGTCTTTTACATCCGACAAGGATCCCATAGCGCGCTATACAAAAAATCCAAATTTGGTTCAGCACTTCGTAAAGGAAGTAGCTCGATTCGTGCCCAGACAAATCATATAAGCCGATACCACTTCGCGGATTTTAAAACGGTACGAATCAGGTTAAAATCACAAACAAGCAAAACGAAAGCCGATTTGTCATCGCACAGCCTCAGTCTGAGAGTAAACCTAGGTCTTGCCCTAAACCCAGCCTTGCTGGTATCTTAAACATCTCATAGGCAAAGCGTCAACGACGCGAGATCCCAAAACTTGTCTCTTCACTCAAGTCTGTACGTTTTCACGAATTTTCGCGTAAATCGTAAACCGCAGGAAAATCTCGCTTTGTACAAACGACGGATACGGTGATCATCAGGGAGGCAGGAATGAGACGACAACTCACACCATGTCCCTCTAACTTCGATAGACAGAAGTTCTGGAAACGCAACATTAATATTTATAAAGATTGAGCCGCAGAGTTCAACAGATGCCCTGAAAAAGGCCGGGATTCGAAGCCACCAACAGCCAGTCCCGCAAATACACATCATCGCCTCTTAAACGGCCGAAACACAATCAAAATAAAAATCCCTAAAGGGATTGATAAACCTAGACGCTCCTCGGAGCATCACCTTCATCCTCCAAACTCACCCAAAGAAGGAACGGTCTCACCGTCGCCTCCATTGGTCGCACCACCGCTGCATGTCTCATATGCGCCGGCTTCACGATCCTTTACTGCCTGGTCCTGGTCCTCCGAACCCTCCGAATCCAGGACAAGGGGGCACACGGGTTTCAGACCAGCGAGAATCGAGTCGAAGTTGCGAGTCTCCGTCTCCTCGAGACTCTGAATCTTCTGTTGAAGACGACGGACTTTCGAGGACATATGTTCTTCTCTTCTTCACATTAAGCAACAAACTCACGGTCTTCCCGACGTCACGTTCAAGATCGCCAATCAAAGGTGATGTGGGTTTCCGCAATGAAATACTCTTAGCCAAAAATTTCGATTTTCAACTCATAATCTTCCGCCCGCAAGATCGTCTCCGCGTCTTACAGGCTGGGGGGCTAACTGTTGGGGTCAAAAACGGTTATCTCGAAATCAACGGCTAAACATATTATCGTGCGCGGACTTTCCATAAAACAAGCGTCGAAAGTAAAACAAGTTGTATAGCTTAAAACCTATGTTAAAGTCGATCGTTCTTGTTTTACACGATAAACTTTACGAGAAAACCAACTCAGATTTAGTCGTAAAACTTCGATGATACAATCAAGAAGAACGAGAGACATTAGGTCCGTAGCTGATATGACACGACCATACGAAAGTATACGGAAGAAACGAGAAGTAATCTAAGTTTGGACAGGCCGAACGACAAGGAATCCGCCTTTAAACTTCAAAGAGCCCGTTCTCTCAAACCGTGAGGACCCAGAAAACGAGCAAGATATCAAATCGAAGCCCTCGCCGAGATGCAGGTGCCGGGCGACTAGCGCCCGTGCTGGCCGTGGCCGCCGGGCGGCTAGCGCCCGTGCTGGCCGTGGCCGCCAGCGGCTAGCGCCCGTGCTGGCCGTGGCCGCCGGGCGGCTAGCCCCCGTGCTGGCCGTGGCCGCCGGCGGCTAGCGCCCGTGCTGGCCGTGGCCGCCGGGCGGCTAGCGCCCGTGCTGGCCGTGGCCGGCGGCGGCTAGCGCCCGTGCTGGCCGTGGCCGCCGGCGCTAGCGCCCGTGCTGGCCATGGTCGCCGGGCGGCTAGCCCCGTGCTGGCTCGGGTCGTCGGGTGACAAGCTTCCGTGCATAAGTTCTAGGCCCCGGCCGTCAGAAGTCTGTACTTTGCGTCTTTCCCAAGTTTTCGCGGAACGAATCGTTGAGATTCCGCGTACAAAACTCCCATTCTTACTCCAAACTAAGATCGTCGGAAACACTTCGGAAACTCGTAAGATATCAACGGGAAGGAAGATCTTAAATTCTTCGTGCGAAACAGTGATGGTTATCTTAAGACACCACTCATCTCAACTCTACGAAGGATTGAAGATCTTCCGAAGAAATCGTAGAGAACAACGGAAGTCCTAGAGACGGTCCGAAAGGGACCAAACGCGATCGGACAGTCCGCTTACGATTATCTGAGATAGATACGACGATTTACGTTTATCTTTACATAACAAGATAAATACTAAATTTCCAGAAAGATAAATGTCAAGTTTCCCAAAGATAAAAGTCAAGTTTCCCGATAAACATGAAGGCCGACGAAAATGGAAAAAGCCCGCTTCGCGGCCCAAAAAGGAGAATAGACCTTCATAAGGAGGAGTATATAAAGCAGCTTGAGGAGAGAAGCAAAGGGGGCAGAGGAGAAAAATCCAAGAAAAGAAAATTGAGAGACTTAGAGAGCAGATCCGAGATTTTAGACTGAGGGAACTTAGAACTTAGGTGGTTAGACTAGCAAGGCATGACCTAGGACGTCTGGCCGCCTCTCGTTCTACCTTCATCTTGTCCGCAGACTTCTGTTCCTTCGGAAGAATCTAACAATCCTTTTACTCAGAGTTCCGCACATAGAAACCCTAGGCGTTATTCTCGACACGCCCGTTTCTATGACAAACGCTCGTACTAGACGAACTCCGCCAGGCAGTTCGATCTCTTGTTGAAATCTTTCTAACTGAACTACGTCCGACTTGATCCTCGAAAGGGGTACGTAGGCAGCCTTCCTTAAGGTCCAGTCTCAAATCTTAATAAAACCTTTCCGCGTTTATTTGATCACTTGTCGTTGGTTGTCGCAGAGAATCCGGACCTTCAGGGAAAGTTAAGTTTACTTAGCTTTCCTCCGATTTACTTAACAAAAATCGACAGTGCGAATTTCGGTTCCCACATTCCTTCAACTTATCACCTAGGCGTCAAATTTTCAACCAGAACTGGAATCGCCGCAATCTGGGGTTGTCAAAAACAGTCGCGACTTTGTTTCTTAGCGTAACATAAGTTAAGACAGATCACGACAACCTCCATGGTTAAACGCAAGCGCACTCAGCCTTCCACCGAAGATGCCCCGACAAAGGGCACAGTGACATCTCCCTCGGAAACAAATTCAGAAATCGAAACCATCCCCGATTCCAAAGACAACGTTACAACTCGACGGGGAGAGAAAAATCCCGAAGAAAACGTCGACCCTGCGACTAAAGCGGACGACAAAAAACTAACCGCCGAGTAAACACACTCGCGGCACAAACAGAACTACGAGATTGCTTGATCCTCGAAAGAGGTACGTAGGCAGCTCGTCGAAACCCGGCGAGTTCAGCTCTCCCCCTCGCCAAAAAGGGGGGGGGAGTGGGTGCGTATACTCGTATCTCCCACAAAAGGTCAAAATACTCGCACTTGTATTCGATATTTTCGAAACTTTTTCAATAAAATTCTTTTTATCAATCTATCGATTCTTAACACATAAACACTCTGGAGAACGAAAATCGTATCCTCAAGGAACGCGAGACGTCGCAGTTTCCCTGAAGATATCTAAATCGTGTCATCCATCAAAACAGTCCATTCGCGACTTTAAACATTTCATCAAAATAGTCCGTTCGCGACTTTAAACATCCATCAAAACAGTCCGTTCGCGACTTTAAAAAAGAAAAAAAACAAACCCGTCGATTGGCCCCGACGGGTAAACATAGAAACGTTTCACCTAAACAAATTCGTAGTCAGATCTTTTTGAAGATCCTCTTACATCTGACAAGGATACCATAGCGCGCTATACAAGAAAACCGAAATTTCGTCTAACGCTTTGTAAAGGAAGTAGCTCGATTTGTACCCAGACAAATCATACAAGCCGATAACACTTCACGGATTTTAAAACGGTACGAATCAGGTTAAAATCGCAAACAGGCAAAACGGAAGCCGATCAGTCATCGCATAGCCTTAAAGCTGAGAGTAAACCTATGTCTTGCCCTAAGCCCAGTCTTACTGGTACTTAACATCTCATGGACATAGTATCGAAACCAGATACGAGATCTAAAACATGTCTCTTATCGCTTACACCTAAGACACTCACTAAAAAGTAGCATACGGACCAAGCAATGAATTAAGAGTAAAAATACGAAATGACTACTCGCATTCTACCCTCTACACTTGATGAAAGTATAAATCAAATCATAAAACAAAATTCTTGAAAAAATCTACGTCATATTCATAAAAGCCGCAAAAAACGGCAAGGATTCAAACCCACAAACGGCCAGTCCCGAAATATACAAAGTTACGCAACCTCCTACGATCGCAACCTCAGCATGAGCATTGTCCTGCATAAGGCTCAACTCCTCCTCATAAAAGTAGTCGCTCTGCTGCGTTCTCGAAAGAGTTCCAACCGAACCGCGACACTCGCGAAAATCACCCACCGCGACGTCGGCTGCCCTGAGACTTTCGTACTCCTCTTGGAATCGCATCGCCCAATTCTTTATCTCGGCAGCGATCTCCCGTTTGGCTTGCCTCCTCGCTCGGCGAATTACCGTAGCATGGTCGGTGGCCGCCCTCAAATTCCGCTCCAGGGTCTCCTCCTGGAGTCTCGCAAAGTCCTTCGCATTCTTCTCCACTTTAAAACGCCAGATCCTCGCTTCTCTTTGGCTCCACCAACACCGAACCGAGATTGTTCATCGCCTACGAAGTTTGAAAAACAAATTTTTATTTTCTCGAAAAAGAGAACAAAGATACACTCGAATAAGTTTGCGAAAAAGTTTGAGAAGAATGAAGGACTAACCTCGTTAATCACGCGAGAGGTATCCATGACTATTTCAGGCCTCTCTGTTTCTTCCACGAAAGGAGGCGAATTAGGATGGTCAGGAAGACCGGCAAAGAAATCATCGAAGCTAGGGATTGGCACGTCGCTCGAGCCACTTCTATCACCAAAACCGAGAGTCGGATCCCATCCTGGAAGTTGTAAATCATCAACGGGAAAATCGCGATCTTCAAGATCGATGCCTTTGTCTTTGGACGACAGTCCAGACGGTCTCTCAACTGGAACGCTCTCCCGAAGACGCTCTACAGGAGCAAAATCTACATCTCCCTCCGCCTCGAAATCACAATGGACCAATCTAATCGCCTTCCGAACCCTATTACGAGTGAAACAGGTCCACCAGTGGTCGCCGCTCCTAAGCGTATCCCTCACTTCCATGATATCCATGGGCCAGGGATGCGTCACACTAATGTGTGGGGTGAGATTCGGAACCGTCCGGAACATCAGAATAAATTCCTCCTCAACGGACGCGGCATCGAGTCGGACATAAAAGAAAATTGTTTCCAATGGTTAAAATTAGAAACAATCCCTCTGACCACCAGCATCATGGGACGAGGAGTCAATCGCCAGAAGCCCGACTCCCGAATGAATTGCACTCGCAAGAGCGCCTTGAAATGATCGGCAGTGAGGGATAAGCCATGCTCATAACTCAGAATTACGAGACCAATGAGAATATCGAAACTCGTAGGGTTCAGCTGGTTTAAAGGGACTTGGAAACGGTCCAGCACACGGACGATGATCTCAGGAATCGGAAACCAAAGACGACAACGCGTCAATACAGCTTCATAGCATGTGAAGTAGCCCTCCTGAAGATGGTCAACATCCTCCCCGCACTTAGGAATCCGAAACTCGACCGCTTTCGGAACCCAGGCGTACTCTCGAAGCTTCGCGAGGTTCGATTTGGTGGTCTTGCTCGGCAGGTTCGCTCCTACACCCCGAGATCGCGAGATCGAAAACTTTTCCTTCTCAGGAGTTTCGATTTGGTCGCTGCTCGCTTTCCAGTATGCGTTGCGCTCAGCCACATTCGGAGGAAAGTCAAACTCGACCTTCGGAACAAGAAACTCCTCTTCCTGATTGCACTCAGGAGAAGGGTTCGTGGGAGTTTTCTTCTTGAAAATTTTCTTTCAGCCTTTAAACATCTTTGAAATTTAGATGAAGGATTCTGATGAGGCCATCCAAGTAGAGGTTCCCATAATTAGGCGCGGTCCGACCACTAGGAGTGGAACCAGGGCGATAAGAGAAGGGTTCTCCAAGGCTGTTCAACAGATCCTAGATCAAGATGGACAAACCGGCCAGAACCAGCTACTGATTGAAGAGATGGTCCAATTGAAGATACAAGACCAAGCCGGTTCAATTGAAGTTCAAGACTCAGCCGGTTCAATCCAATTCAGATCACTCCACCAGAACCAATCCGGTTTCATCATCTCCACATTCAACCTTGGTTCAGAATCAATCTCCAATCCAACCGACCACATTGCTCCCGGTTCAGAGATATAGCCGACCACCAAAGTAAGTAGTATGTGTTGTACTCTTTTTCCTTCATCGGGTTTTGTCCCAATGGGTTTTCCCGATAAGGTTTTAATGAGGCAACATGCAAGCATACTATGAGCTTTGGTTTAGGCATCTCAACCAGCAACCGGTTTTCTATTTTATTTTAATTTTATTTTGGTTTAAGACTTTGGGCATTTGTCAGCCTTTTATTTCATTTGAGAGTTGGCCATTTGTCTAGGCCTTTTAAGACATTGTTGAGTCCACAAAGGGATGGCTTTATAACCCCTTGTGGCTGGCGAATTTGGATCACTTAAGTCTTTTATGAAATTTGTTTTGCCTTTGCAAAGAAAACCTTAAGTCTTTCTAGTGTGAGAAGCAAGAGAGAGCAGCCTGAATCTTATCAAGCTCCAACCATCAAGCTTGTGGCGATTCTTCATTCCATCAATCCCCCAACGATTTGCCTTGAGAGTGATACACATCCAGCAAGGCCAATCCCATCTTCTACTCATCATCCATCCACTGATCTGTTGAGAGAGACACACATCCAGCAACAGATTCCATCACCATCTCTATCCCTTTTTATTTCTCTTGTTTTTATTTCTGTTTGAATCTTTTGTTTGATTCATTTTATAAATCTAAAATCCATAAAAATCATCTCTGTTTCTGTTCTTGTTTTATTTTCATAGTTTTGCTTCTGTTCTTCATTTTTATAAATCCATAAAACTCATAAAAAGTTTCTTTTGTTTCAGGTACAGTTTTGGCAGTTTTGATCCAAGCATCAAGTCCTTTCAAAACCAGTACCAAAATCGACCAGAATCATATTCTCCAAGCCACTAGTTTGCAGCCTGGTTCCCAGCCTGTAACATTTGGTATCAGAGCTAAAGGCTCCAAAAAGATTTGGTTATTTCTATCCTTTAGTTCATCTTTTTCAGATTCTGCATTTGCATCTTTTTAAAAAAAAAAAAAAATTGTTCTTTGTTGTTCTTGTTGTTCTTGCTGTTCATCATCTTGTTCATCATAGAATTGCTAGATCATTTTCGTGGCTTGCATCATTTTTGCAACTTGTTTTTGCTGCTTGATCGATTTTTCTTTCCTAGTTTAGAAATAATTGATCATTTTTGCATTTATTCTGATTGCATTTGCATAAATCATATAGGATTGATTGCTTGCATTCATACCTGATTGATTTGCATTCATTTAATTTTGTCAATCATATTTTTTTTTTCAAAAAAAGATTTCAATCATCTTTAATTTTGATTTGCATTTAAAGTTTAATCTTCTTTCTCTTTTTAAATTATTTCGATTTTAAGTCTTTTCCAAGTTTAAAAAAAAAAGATTTCAACTTTCCTAATTAAAAGAATTTCGAAATTAATTTTCTTAAATCAAAAAAAAAAAAGATTTGCTTTCATTCATTCATTTGCATTTAAGTTTGATTTTTCTTTTCTTTTCTTTCTTAAGTCCTTTCTTCTTTCTTCTTTCTTCTTTCTTCTTTCTTTCTTCTTTTGCCAATTCCCTTTGCACTTGATCTCCTTGTCTTTCTTATTTTCCAGGAGATATGGGAGACTTGAATGGTGCAGCTGAGATCAACACCCAACTCCAAGCCTTGCAGGCCGGACAAGCTCAGCTCACGGAAGCCCTTAATGCCTTGACTGCACAAATGAATCTCATGGGTCAGGAAAACCGGAACCAACCCAATGGCCAACCGGCTGCAAGAAGGTTCGGCCCTTACCTCAACCAGCCGCAGTCCGAGTCGGAGGAAGATGAGTCTGAGTATGAGCCACCAGATCGTGGAGGTGCAAACCAGGACGCTCGAGGTGGGAGACGTGGTAGAGATGTAAGTCCTTACCAAAGGCGGGACGGAATCCCTGACCGGAGGAGAGATCGAGACCGGAACGATGATGCGGCCTTTCAAAGAGGCAAGGACATCAAACTGAAGCCACCTACGTTCGCGGGAAAGGTCGATCCGGACGCTTACATCACATGGGAGAAGCGCATGGAATATATCTTTGAGTACTACAAGTACTCCGAGGCAAAGAAGATAGCTCTAGCCGCGGCCCAGCTTACTGATAATGCTCTATCATGGTGGGATCGAGATGTTGCTAAGTCCGGTCCAGTATGGAGAGCCCAAAATTGGATTGTGATGCGAACCAAACTCCGAGCAAGGTACATTCCATCACATTATCCTAGAGATTTAATAAAACGTTTTCGTAAGTTGTCTCAGGGAACTAAGTCCGTGGAGGAGTACTTTGAAGAGTTTGAGGCTCTAAGGAACCGACTGGAAGTGGACGAGTCCGAGGCGTCCATGATGTCCCAGTTCTTAGAGGGGCTGAACGATCGGATTGCACGGAAGGTGGAGCGCCAGCCGTATGAGGACTTCAATGATCTCTTGCACTATGCCATCCAGGCTGAGGGCCATATCAAGAGGAAGAATGCGGCCACTAGCCGGAGCAAACCTGCGTGGTCTCAACCAGGTTCCAAAGGTGCTGAAAAGAACAAATCCATAGAAGTGGAGAACCGGTTCAAGAAGAACCAAGCTGACACAACTAGAGCCAGTTCATCTGACCAAGGTAAGGGTCAAGTTCAAAATCAGAGAACTCGTGATATTACTTGTTTTAAATGTCAGGGAAAAGGACACTATGCTAGAGATTGTCCGAACAAGAGAGTGATGGTCCTTAAGGCCGATGGGGAGTATGAGTCCCAAGATGAGGCCGAGTTGGAGACAGATGCATCTGATGAGGAATTGGTCGATTATGCTGAGACTGGTGAGTTACTGGTGACCAGACGATCCCTCAGTGCACTCTTTGATCCTGAAACCGTCCAAAGAGAAAACATCTTTCATACAAGATGTAGTGTGGAACAAAAGGTATGTAGCTTGATCATAGATGGTGGTTCTTGTACTAATGTGGCTAGCAAGTATCTTGTTGATAAGCTAGGTTTGATCAAGACTCCACACCCGAGACCATACCGACTCAAGTGGCTCAATGATGAGACTGAGCTCAAGATAGCCGAGCAAGTTGTTGTGTCTTTTAGTATTGGCAGGTACCATGACCAGGTGAAGTGTGATGTTCTTCCTATGCAAGCCGGCCACATACTTCTTGGCAGGCCGTGGCAATTTGACAAGGAAACCATCCACCATGGTCGGACCAATGTCTACAGCTTCTGCCATAACAACAAGAAGCACAGCTTAGCTCCCCTTAGTCCACAAGAAGTCCATGATATGCAGAAATCAATGGACCAGGCTGGAAAGGTAAGTAAACCAACCTTTATATGTCTTCAGGCCAAGTTCTTAAATCTTTATCTCGTGAGACGCAGGTGCTACTAATGGTCTTTAAGGAAGGTTGTTTTGCAGGTTTTGAGGCACAAGAGCTACCTGGCGAGATGCAAGACCTCATGGAGAAGTACAAGGACGTCTTCCCTGATGATATACCCGCCGGCTTGCCCCCCATCCGCGGCATTGAACATCAGATCGACCTTGTACCAGGCGCACCACTGCCCAACCGAGCCGCTTACCGAGTTAACCCTGAAGAGGCCAAGGAGTTGGAGAGGCAGGTCCAAGACCTCATGGAAAAAGGCTATATCCGTGAGAGCCTAAGTTCTTGTGCGGTCCCGGTCCTATTGGTGCCTAAGAAGGACGGAACATGGCGCATGTGTGTGGACTGCCGAGCCATCAACAACATAACCATCAAATATCGGTACCCTATACCTAGATTAGATGATATGTTGGATGAACTAAGTGGTTCTACTGTGTTTTCTAAGATTGATCTCAGGAGTGGGTATCACCAAGTTCGTATGAAGGAAGGTGATGAGTGGAAAACCGCCTTCAAGACGAAACAAGGTTTGTATGAGTGGCTTGTGATGCCATTTGGCCTTACCAACGCCCCCAGCACATTCATGAGGCTTATGAACAAGGTTCTAAGGCCATACATCAGTAAGTTTGTAGTTGTGTACTTTGATGATATACTGATCTATAGTCAGAGCTTATCCGACCATGTTTATCATGTAGAGCAGGTGCTGAAGGCATTGAGGCAAGAGGGACTTTATGCTAACCTAAAGAAATGTGTGTTTTGTACTGATGAATTGGTTTTCTTAGGTTTTGTTGTGAGTTCACAGGGACTGAAGGTCGATGAAGAAAAGATCAAGGCGATCCAAGACTGGCCAACTCCGACCACAATAGGCCATGTCCGCAGTTTTCATGGTCTGGCCAGCTTCTATCGACGGTTTGTCAGGGATTTCAGTACCATTGCTGCTCCAATGACATCTGTGATCAAGAAGAATGTATCCTTTACTTGGGGTCCTGCCCAAGAAGAGTCTTTTAACAAGCTTAAATATAGTTTGACTCATGCACCAGTCCTTACTCTGCCTAACTTCGATAAAACCTTTGAGATTGAATGTGATGCATCAGGTACATGCATAGGAGCTGTGCTTACTCAGGGAGGCCGACCAGTAGCCTTTTTCAGTGAGAAATTGAGTGGAGCTGGCCTCAATTATCCCACCTACGACAAAGAGCTTTATGCTCTAGTGAGATCTCTTGAAACTTGGCAACATTATCTTTTGTCTAAAGAGTTTGTTATTCATACAGATCATGAGACTCTTAAACACTTGAGAGGTCAGACCACACTCAAGAAGAGGCACGCCAGATGGTTAGAGTTTGTGGAGACTTTCCCTTATGTGATTAAGTACAAGAAGGGCAAAGACAATGTGGTGGCCGATGCACTGTCCCGGAGACACACTCTTGTCTCCACCATGGAGGCTAAGATCATGGGTTTTGAGTATATTAAGGATTCTTATCTTACTGACCCTGATTTTCAAGAAGTTTTCAGGAAAACTACCAAGATG
Source organism: Raphanus sativus (assembly GCF_000801105.2). Classification (NCBI taxonomy): domain Eukaryota; kingdom Viridiplantae; phylum Streptophyta; class Magnoliopsida; order Brassicales; family Brassicaceae; genus Raphanus; species Raphanus sativus. Next base: position 21,522,186 of record NC_079514.1, on the reverse strand, counting down.
GCAGCCGGCCCATTTTACCAACAAGATGGCTTCTTGTTCAAGGAAAAGAAACTGTGCATTCCCCAAGGGACCATGCGGGAATTGCTGGTTCGGGAGGCCCATGGTGGCGGCCTCATGGGACATTTTGGTAGAGATAAAACTCTAAGTGTCCTAACCGACCATTTCTTTTGGCCAAACATGAGGAAGGACGTTGAGAACTTGTGCACCAAGTGCATTGTCTGCCTTAAGACAAAGTCCAGGTCACATCCTTACGGTTTATACATGCCTTTACCTATTCCTGACCACCCTTGGGTAGATCTTTCTATGGACTTTGTGCTGGGCTTGCCCAAGATAGACCACAAGGATTCCATTTTTGTTGTTGTGGACAGGTTCTCCAAGATGGCTCATTTCATTGCTTGTAACACAACCAATGATGCCACCCAAATCGCCAACCTGTTCTTCAAAGAGGTGGTTCGTCTACATGGCATGCCTAGGACCATTGTATCTGACCGAGACACCAAGTTCTTAAGCCATTTCTGGAAGACTTTATGGGGTAAACTTGGTACCAAGCTGTTGTTCTCGACCACTTGCCATCCACAGACTGATGGCCAAACCGAAGTAGTAAACCGTACACTCTCTCAGTTATTGAGAGCTACGGTCGGTAAGAACTTAAGGAACTGGTTAACTTGTCTACCTTTTATTGAGTTTGCTTATAACCATGCTAGACACTCTACTACTGATCTCTCTCTTTTTGAAGTTGTCTATGGTTTTCAGACGGAGACTCCTTTGGATCTTTCCCCACTGCCCAGTCCTATGTACCGCAGTCGAGATGGAGCCCACAAGGCGGAATTTGTTAAGACCTTGCATCAGAGGGTCAAGGAGAGACTAGAAGCACAGGCGGCCAAGGTCAAGGCACGGGTCGACCAGAAGAGGAAGGAAGTTTTGTTCGAACCAGGAGACTTGGTGTGGTTGCACATGCGGCCAGAAAGGTTTCCTGAAGCAAGGAAGTCCAAGCTATCACCTCGAGGGACTGGACCCTTCCGGGTTCTTGAAAAGATCAATGACAATGCTTATAAGCTTGATCTTCCAGGTGAGTTTAAGATTTCCCATACGTTCAATGTATCTGATTTGTCCCCTTTTCTTGCAGATGATGATGTTCTAAGGCCAGAACCTTTTCAAGAGGGAGGGAATGATGAGGCCATCCAAGTAGAGGTTCCCATAATTAGGCGCGGTCCGACCACTAGGAGTGGAACCAGGGCGATAAGAGAAGGGTTCTCCAAGGCTGTTCAACAGATCTTAGATCAAGATGGACAAACCGGCCAAAACCAGCTACTGATTGAAGAGATGGTCCAATTGAAGATACAAGACCAAGCCGGTTCAATTGAAGTTCAAGACTCAGCCGGTTCAATCCAATTCAGATCACTCCACCAGAACCAATCCGGTTTCATCTTCTCCACATTCAACCTTGGTTCAGAATCAATCTCCAATCCAACCGACCACATTGCTCCCGGTTCAGAGATATAGCCGACCACCAAAGTAAGTAGTATGTGTTGTACTATTTTTCCTTCATCGGGTTTATTCCCACTGGGTTTTCCCGATAAGGTTTTAATGAGGCAACATGCAAGCATACTATGAGCTTTGGTTTAGGCATCTCAACCAGCAACCGGTTTTCTATTTTATTTTAATTTTATTTTGGTTTAAGACTTTGGGCATTTGTCAGCCTTTTATTTCATTTGAGAATTGGCCATTTGTCTAGGCCTTTTAAGACATTGTTGAGTCCACAAAGGGATGGCTTTATAACCCCTTGTGGCTGGCGAATTTGGATCACTTAAGTCTTTTATGAAATTTGTTTTGCCTTTGCAAAGAAAACCCTAAGTCTTTCTAGTGTGAGAAGCAAGAGAGAGCAGCCTGAATCTTATCAAGCTCCAACCATCAAGCTTGTGGCGATTCTTCATTCCATCAATCCCCCAACGATTTGCCTTGAGAGTGATACACATCCAGCAAGGCCAATCCCATCTTCTACTCATCATCCATCCACTGATCTGTTGAGAGAGACACACATCCAGCAACAGATTCCATCACCATCTCTATCCCTTTTTATTTCTCTTGTTTTTATTTCTGTTTGCATCTTTTGTTTGATTCATTTTATAAATCTAAAATCCATAAAAATCATCTCTGTTTCTGTTCTTGTTTTATTTTCATAGTTTTGCTTATGTTCTTCATTTTTATAAATCCATAAAACTCATAAAAAGTTTCCTTTGTTTCAGGTACAGTTTTGGCAGTTTTGATCCAAGCATCAAGTCCTTTCAAAACCAGTACCAAAATCGACCAGAATCATATTCTCCAAGCCACTAGTTTGCAGCCTGGTTCCCAGCCTGTAACAGATTCTCTCTCTCAAAGGAAATTTTTATATTCTTGGAAGGATTCTCTCTCAAGGAAATTCTTATGAAAGATGGGTGAGTAAAAATGAAAGAGTTACCTCCTCTTTTATAAGCTTCAAGAATTACTATTCAAGCTCGGACTTTTGGATACACTCGCCTAACCCACGATTGGATAGGAGGAGCTACCCCTGGAAGCCTTTCTACCATAGATTGGATGGTACATAAACTTTCGGAGACCACCCTTTCAAGGTAGGCAGCTAGTGCCGGATCTGAGATTGCAGGCTCGTTAGGTGAATATTCTTCTTCCTCTGTATCGGAATCGCTATCCACTTGCACCCGGGTCGCGTCCTGAGCGGTCTCTCGGCTATCAGGTTCGTTACCCGTGGCGACGTGTCGGGGAGATGCTCCACAACCATCGCGACGAGTGCTACGCGAAGCCATAGGTCAAACCTTAGTTCGGAACCGCTTTCGTTTGTTGCTGGTTTTGGCCAAGGGTTTGATTCTCTTGTCGAAGGACAAGATTCTCTGCCTCCATAGGGTCTAGCTTCTCGGCGCTTTTCTGCAGCTGCTTGGAGTGTTCCCCAAGCTGATATTTTAGGGTTTGAACTTCTTGGAGAAGTTCGTGACCTCCGGAAGTGGTCTCCTGAGCTTTATGGAGGTCAGTGATTTAAATCTGAAGGGTTTCGTGTCGGTTGAGGAGCTCGAGTTCCCTCGGGGTCATTTCGGCTTGACTAGCATCGTCTTCTAGTGTCATTGTCACATAGTTCAATTACTCCCCTCTTTCTAGCGCCAAACTGTTATGGTATTTTTGTGTAGGGTCGTTTTAGTACTACAGAACACTAGAAGATTTGTAATAGAAAGCAAGAAGTCGAGGCTAGAAGAGATGGTTATTAAGTATATTATTCGGGACTACAACGTTGGTGTATGAACCTAGTTCTTTATCGCCTAAGCTCTAATCTCTTAGCCTCTAAAAGTCAATCCCGTAGCAATCCCCCGGGATGCACGAGAAGCTACCATGTGAAGGTATTCGGATCGACCTTGACCGGCCCTGCTCTTCAGTGGTACATCAATCTTCCTACCAAGTCTATCAAGTCCTTTGTGGCCCTTAGTGATAATTTTGTGGAGCAATTCGCTAGTAGTCGCAACCTAGAGAAAAACTCAGATGATCTCTATGAAGTCCTCCAGCATAGGAACGAACCCCTTCATTCCTACATAGCACCCTTCAACCAAGAGAAGGTGGCTATCCCCGAGTGCAACGCTGATACGGCCATCTCGGCCTTCAAGCGGGGCTTACGCTCGGAGGGAGATCTCTACAAAGGGCTGATTAAATACAAGTGCAGGACTATGGAGGATGTACTGTCTCGTGCTTGGGCTCAAGTAAGATGGGAAGAGGATGTTGCAAGTAGGGCCAAGGCTTATCCGAAGTACGATCAGAAGTCCTCGAAGCCGACCAGGAACGATCGTGATGAGCTCTTTCATCCCAAGTCAGCTAAAGAGACTAGCAATCCAGGCAGGGGCAGATTTCAAAATCGTCCTTTGCCTAGATCCGAAGGAATGATGGTATCCACATGGCCCGATATCTCTCATCTTGCGATAACAAAGCCAGATCTAATCGGTGTCCTACGACAAATTGGTCCTCAAGTCAAATGGCCTCCCAATATGAAGTCCTCGGAGGTTAATCGAAACCCCAGGCGGTGGTGCGAATTCCATAGTGATCATGGTCACATTACGGAAGATTGCATAGCCCTGAAGATAGAAGTCACCGAGCTACTCAAGAAAGGCCACCTGAGAGAGTTCCTCTCAGACAAGGCCAAGAACCTTCTGAATAAAGTAGGTCCCGGTTTCCTTACCGAAGCGGCTCCCGCATTGCCACCACAGCAAGACCGGGTTATCCATGTCATCTCAGGCGGATCGGAAGTAAGCGGAATCAGACCTACCAAAGGCTTGTCAACATGATGTTCGCCGACCAGATAGGGCAGACCATGGAGGTCTATATTGACGATATGCTGGTGAAATCCCTGGACGTTGAGGATCATATCTCACACCTTCAACATGCATTCACCACTCTCAGGAGGTACAATATGAAACTCAACCCTTCAAAGTGCTCATTCGGAGTAAGCTCTGGGAAGTTCCTGAGGTATATAGTCACCCACATGGGCATCAAAGCCAACCTAGAGCAGGTAAGAGCAATCCAAGTGATACCTTCCCCTCGTAACGTCAAGGAGGTTCAAAGACTGACAGGAAGGATGGCCGCCCTGAGTAGGTTCATCTCCAGGCTGTCCGACAAATCGCATGCCTTCTTCGAGACCTTGAAAGACCCCAAAGACTTTCAATGGACCGATAAATATGAGCAAGCCCTATCCGATCCCAAGGCCTATCTCACTACTCCACCTCTCCTCTCGAAGCCCTTGGAAGGGGAAGTCCTTTTGCTTTATTTGGCAGTATCAGAGCATGTGGTCAGTGCGGTCTTGGTAAGGGAAGAAGGAAGGAAATAGCATCCTATCTACTACGTGAGCAAATCGCTGTTAGACGCGGAGACCTGCTATAGTCACCTTAAAAAGCTAGCCCTCGCCTTAGTTAATGCGGCCCGAAAACTACGCCCCTACTTCCAGGCTCATTGTGGGAACCGAAATTCGCACCGTCAATATTTCGTATAAATAAGGAAACTAGGAAAACCCTAATTTCCCAGAACTTCCCGGATTTCTGAGAAACCACACGTCAAGCAATCAGAACACGACAATAACGGAAAATAAAAATAAAAATCGTAAAAAGAGAGCAAGAAGGATTTTATTCCGAATCTACGTATGAGCGTGACAACAACAAGGTAACGTGCTTCGGCTACGAGAGCTGCCGGCGAGATCCTAGTTCTAATACCCGAAGGTGGCTAAACCTAATTTGAGTCGCAGCTCGAAAAATAAAAACGGAAAGTTGCCTAAATTGCTCTAAGTGCTAAGTTGCTCTGGAAAAATTGATCCCTCTATGCCTCTCGCCTTGAACTCCTTATATACTCCCTCCAAGGTCGGTTTACGCTTCCCCCTTTTGCCCTTAAGCCGTCATAGTCGAAAAAATAGGAATATTCTATTTTTTTCGATCTTCATGATTATCTGCGGAAAGTTTTCATTTTTTCGGCGGAAACTGATGCTTATCCTCCAAGCATTAACCGTCATAAGGTTTATGGGTTTTTTAAGAAATCGTAAGTGGGCCTCGAATCAAGTTTAGGACCCCTTTGGGACGTATTTTTGATTTGAGACGTTTTTACGATTTCTCCGATAAGGTTAAGTTTCCGCGGTTTTATCGTAAACCAAACAGACGATTCCATTTGATCGAGAGATCAACAAACGGATAGTCGTGAGTTGCGGAGAACGGCTATACGGATAGTCGAGAATGCATAGCTTTACGTCGTATCGTCGTTTCGAAAGACTTCAGACATTTCGGAGAATGATCGATGTACGAACGCTCGATCGCTATAGCGACCAAACTTTGTCCGCAGCTCGGTCGCTATAGGGACCGAGTTCTATCCGCAGCTCGGTCGCTATAGCGACCGAGCTCTATACGGAGCTCGGTCGCTATAGCGACCGAGCCACATCCGAGGCTCAGTCGCTATAGCGACCGATCTCTGTTCGGAGCTCGGTCGCTTTAGCGACCGAGCCGCATCCGAGGCTCGGTCGCTATAGCGACCGAGCCGTGTCCGAGGCTCGGTCGCTATAGCGACCGAGCCGTGTCTGTGGCTCGGTCGCTATAGCGACCGAGCTGTAATCGTAGCTCGGTCGCTATAGCGACCGAGCGTGGTTTCGTGATCCGTTCGCTATAGCAACCGAGCTCTCGTTTGTGACCCGATTGCCATCGCGATCGGGTTTATGCCGTGGTCTGAGGTCCGTTATCCAAGTGTTTGAACCTATCGCAAAGCTACGATTTTCTTAGGATGCTTGTTTGCGGAGGTTTGGTCCTTTGATAACAAAGTTCCGTTTGACTTTAAGAAATCGTTACTTTCTTAAATCGTTGATTTCTCAAGTCGTTGATTAAGAAATCGTTGATTTCTTAAGTCGTTGATTAAGAAATCTTCGTTGTTTAAGAAATCGTTGATTTCTTAAATCGTTGATTAGGAAATCGTCGTTTTAAAGAATCGTTGTCTTAAAACAAGATTTTAAGGAATCTGCCTTGGAACTTCAAATAGGCCGTTCTCTCAAACCGTGAGGACCCAGAAAAAGATCAAGATATCAAATCGAAGCCCTCGCCGAGACGGGTCTGGTGAGTTCGGTCGCTATAGCGACCGAGCTTCGTCTGGAGCTCGGTCGCTATAGCAACCGAGCTTGTTTCCGAGCTCGGTCGCTATAGCGACCGAGCTTCGTATGACCCCTTGGTTGTTCCGCGATTGCCAAGCCGCATCCTTGTGGTTTAACGATCTTTTGTTATCTCCGATGATCGTGTTTTAACGAGAACTTTGTTTAGTCGCGGAACCTTTTGCAAGGAAACGATTTTTAAGAAATCGTTGATTTAAGAAATAGTAGATTTAAGAAATCATTGATTTTAAGAAATCGTTTTAAAAACAAGATTTTCTCGCAAGTTTTTTCGTATAAGTTTTTCATATAAGTTTTCCTTGAAAACGTAGAAATTCTTAAGACGTATATTTTTATCGAATGTTTTGATACTAACTTCGTCGTCAACACGAACCATTGGAGCTTGTTTCGATGCTGTGGACAAATCTATTCAAGAATTTTATCGTAAAAATTAATTTAAGCAATTTTTACGAGAATTATCTTTTTCGAGGAATATTTTCGAAAGTTAATTTCGTTGTGACCGTTTTTGATCCCAACAGTTAGCCCCCCAGCCCGTTAGAACCGTGGATCGTAGATGCGAGGTTCTAGCGGGCGATAAGACAAGTTAGTCAAGTTAGGCGGAATTAACGGTTGAAAATGTCCATTGGAAGTTGTACGTTCATTCTAAGAAGAGTGGAATCTTTATAATATTGGGGCTGCGCTTGATGAAAGCTGCCTACGTACCCTTTGTCAAAAGGGATCAAGCCATTCGTAGTTCGTCTTGGAGTTAAGATTCTTATGACCTGTTTTCCAGTGAGACTTTATTGTCTAGTTATGTGTAGTGAATTTCGAGCATGTTTCTGTCGATGGTATTTCGTATTGGACCTTTGTCGGCCGCAAGAGTAGCCCCGGAGGCTGTTTATTTTGGCCAAGTTTGGCCTGTAAAAAATATTTTGCTCAAATCTATAAAATCGCGGTTTTTATAAATCGAGAGAACTTTCGTTTATCGAAGTTAGAGGGACAGGGTGTGAGTTGTCGTCTCATTCCTGCCTCTCCGATGATCACCGTATCCATCGATTGTACAAAGCGAGATTTTTCGCGGTTTACTGATTTACGCGAAGGTTCGTGAAACGGATGGACTTAAGTGAAGAGACAAGTTTTGGGATCTCGTATCGGGTGTTGATACTATGTCTGTGAGATGTTAAGTACCAGCAAGGCTGGATTTAGGGCAAGACCTAGGTTTACTTTCGGACTGAGGCTTTGCGATGACAAATCGGCTTTCGTTTTGCCTGTTTGCGATTTTAATCTGACTCGTACAGTTTTAAAATCCGCGAAGTGTTATCGGCTTATTATGATTTGTCTGGGTACGAGTTGGATGTATAGCGCTATGGTATCCTGGTCGGATGTAAGAGAGCCTACCCTTAGGTGGCTTGTCTGTTTAGGATGTTAGAGTTCGTTTGTTGTGATCAGCAACAACGATATGATGCCGTTTAGAAGGCGTATGAAATTTTGGTCGAAAAAATGTTTATTCGAGCACGAAGCGACGTCTCGCAGTGCTGCGACTTTATTTTTCTTTACGCCATAAGAGGATTATGGGCTTTGGCTTATGATTTGATTTATACTTTCGTCAAGTGTAAATGGTAGAATCCGAGTAGTCATTTCGGATTTTGATTTTGTCGCTTTGTCCGTATGCTACTTTTTAGCAAGCGTTTTTAGGTGTAAGCGATGGGAGACATGTGTCTGGATGTGATAATCATTTTGTGGATATTGGATCCGTTGCCACAGCCGTTTAGTAGTTGGCGAATTGTTTTGAGGATTTTGGACCGAAGGGTCGTGTAAATTTACCAGGGAGAAGCGTCTAACTTCACTGTGTTTCGTGAAGTGTTTGCCTTCCGGAACTTGTTTTTGAATTTTTAAGAATGACTTGTATAGCTCTAGGAGCTTTGTTACGAGTGTTTCTTTTTATACCGCGTTTTATGGAGCGTATAGAACTTAATCGATTGATGATAAGTTTAAATCTTCCGTTAACAATATGGTTGTTAGGACTGAGTTTCGTTACGAAGAATTCATCGTTTGATTTCCGATTCTGGGTTATACGATAAAACTGCTTGCATAATAGTCACTTGGCGTTTTACGACAAATCGTGGATTGTTGTTTAGCTGTTAGCCGTTAAGCGTTTGGAGCGGGTGTCGCTCAGTAGTTTTGGATTGGCATGGAGGCTAGGTGCAGTCATATAGCCAGGGAAGTTGTTGGTAAAGGATCGTCGTAGAATATGTGCGGACTTGGTTGCAGGGTCATTTCCTGTTTCGCGTAGCCAAGGGTAGTAAAAGCAGGAATCAGGAGCAAAATTATCTACGACTGATATCCGTTGTTTTATTTTACAAAAGAAAACGGGTTAACCGTTCTTTCGAAGGTTTTTCTTTCTTTTGGAAGCAGGACGAGTGTGCCTTAGAATGCATGGCGATCGTTTCTCGGTTTTTCGAAAGACTAGGTCGGTTTGCATGTTCTGCCTGGAAAGTCAAGGAACAATGGAACAAGACTGAAAAATTTGCCTAAGACTTAGCTTGCTAGACTATCCACCTAGGTTCTAAGAGCATCTCCATTAGTGAGACTGGGCTCGAATTCCAAGACAAATTTTTTTATTTTTTTATTTTTTCTTTTTAATTATAAAAAAAAAAAAAAAAAAAAATAGAGCGGAACCAATCGCGGGCCGCCACGTGGCGTGGGGCCCGCGAAACAGTTAAGAGACAGGTTCACTCAGAAGGATTTTTAAGAGACAGGTTCAAAGTAAATGTGGGCCCCACGATTTTTTTAATATTTTTTTTTTTTGGAACAGTTAAGGATTAGGGGTATTAAAACCCCTAATGGAGATGCTCTAAGTTCCCTAAATTCTACGGCAGTTTTCAAGACGTTTTCGTTCCTTTCCAACCAAATATTAAAACCTTGACGGAATTTTTAGTCAGACATACCTTAGTCCCATTGATGATTCGAGATTGCCCCTTCTTCTTTCTTCTTCTCCTCTTTTCTTCTGACTTTATCGAAAGTTTTTATGCGTTTAGGAATGGCCACTTTCGATTCAGCGTCGAAGGACTTCGAAAAGTCAGTTACCGAATTTCATATGAATTGATTTTCGACTTAACGTGGCGGAATCTGGTAAAATCACATTGTGTTTTATGCATCGAAAGAATTTTACGAAATCGTTGAACCAAATGGAGGAGAAGCAGACAAAGAGTGGCGTTTGGAAAGACGGGTCAATGGACAAGGCGTCACTCGAGTGAGGCTCTCAGTTCGTCAGGCTGCGAGCGAATTGGTTATGTTCCAGATACGATATTGTTTGGCTTTATGAATGATGTTTCGTAAAATATGGCCGAGCTGGATCTTACGAAAGTTGTTTCCTAAATCGCTGTCGAGCTTTTATTTATCGAGAGTTATTTCACAACTGCTGCCGAGTTAATTTTACGGAAGTCGTTTCGTAAAATTGTTGTCGAGTTTAATTGTACAAAATCTTTCTCGTGAAATATTTGTCAAGTTTTTTGTTTTTTTTTTTTTTTTTACGAAAGGTGTTTCGTAAAAATTATCGAATTTTAATATCGGAATTCCTAGATGCGGTGAGGTGTAATTTTGGTGACTAATCTTAATTATAAACTTTCTCGTTTCCGTGGGATTGATCCGAAGGAGTTTTGAGTAGTTTTTCGAAAGTAAGATTAGTAGACAAAACTCGAGAGTCCGCAACGAGCGAAATCTTAGGTGTCAGGAAACGTCTTAGCAGTGAGGGATATGATCTCTCGTTTTGGCTTTGTTTAGTCTTCGTTAACCGTTTTAAGTTTCGAGTGATTTTATAGAAATCACTCCATTTTTTCGAAACTGGTTGAGAAGGATGGCGAGCTGGTCGGGACATAGTCGAGACAAACCAAATTCACAATGGGAGTTGCTCGGGAGAGTTGTTTGGAAGAAGTACAGTAATGGTATCGGTCTTCCGAATGAATCCCAATTCCTCGTATAGTTAAGATGATTGGTGTTTTAGAGTAACCGTAATCGTTTTATACGATGAATTGCAATCCATTTGTTAGTCGGACCTTCCGAGTTTTTTCCGTAACTTTCCCGATCGTTCTGATCGAAGGTTTTTAGATTCACGATTTTAAGAATTTGCACTACGTGGCTTCGAGCGAGGATGCAAAGTACGTTATTGGACTAGTGTCGGGATGGTTTCACGAGGAATCGGCCGCACTTGCTGATCGACCCGCAGCCCGCTGCCCAGGACCGTGACGTCAGTCTGGCCACCCGCTGTCAGCGAGTGACAGCAAGCTGAGACGAGTCCCACTTGTTTTCGTCGTAAAATCTCAACGGAAACTCCGATTGAGACGAAACGAGATATCGATCGACAATTAGTCGGCTAAACCATTTCGTCCTCGATATCGATCGACAACACTGAATGTGTATCGATCGATTATAATCTTCTAGTACGCGGATCTTCTCAGCTACATCGATCGACGACTCAGGATGAGTATCGATCGATTATAATTGCAATGTTGACTTCCGACTTAGTCTTGAATGGTCAACTCGGGTATATCATCTCTTGTACTCCAAAATGCTCCAAAAACATCACTTTCTCACAAAATGCTCCTGAACCTGAAAACATACCTAACAGGCTAGAAAACAGATTAAATATATAATAAAATACTGGTATACCATGGTTAAAAACGGGTAAAATCCATGGTATATCAACTCCCCCATACTTACTCCTTTGCTTGTCCTCAAGCAAAAACAGTAGTCTTTGGAAAAGGTTTGAAAATAGCAGGAACTCAAAGATTAAAAATATTGAAGTCATCACTCTATGGGTTTGCAATTTATGTATAAACATCCTAATCACATAAGTTCACTATGCTTTATCCTAGCTTAGCAACCAAACTCATCAAGTCAACAACTTAGCAAATCTCATCTGACATTCCCCTCTACTAACCTCATTTCTTAACATAAAATAAAAGTGCAGGCTTTACCTTGGGAGTATCGATCAAAGGACACATGGATTCAACTCAAACAAGTATCTGAACAGACAAGTAGTCTTCTCTGATCCCTTTCTCCCCTCTTCTCTCTTCTCTGAATCTCTTATTAGTTTCAATTTCAACATGTTTCGATGCCACATAGGTCATCTAGTCCATCTCATTGACATTTGCATTGTAACTCATACATTTTTGGCAAAGTGTAGCGAATAATGGGGTTCGGTACTCAACCTATCCCTCGTTTCCACAATGTGTGATCATCCTTGAGATTTAGAATACTGGGGTCGCAGGAGACACTCCTACCCCTCTGCCTCTCAAGAAATCATTTCGATCTTTTATAACATAAACTTAGATCTCGAGACGCTGAAGAGAGAGAAGGAAGGGAACCAGAAACACACAGACAGTATATGGCATGAGGTTTATGCTTGACCCTAGATCGACCAGTGAGCATGAGAAGACTGTTCTCCCAATCTGAACTGAGAGGACAAATTTTCCCGGATCACCCCGCTTCTTGATCCTTCTGTTCTGGAGCACCGCACTGCATTCCTTAGAGACAATCATGAACTCGCTGTCATCAGATATCTTCCCAGAGATCAGTCCCTTCACAAAGCTACGCATGGATGGAATCATCTGGATCGCACTCATTAGAGGGAGTTTGACAGTTAGGTCTTCCAGCATTTTCCTGCACTTCATCTCTTCCTTATCCTTGCGTGTAGCCTTAGCTGGAACAGGGTAGGGTACTTTTGGTACATACTGACAAGCAGGAGAAGGTGCTGCAGTTGGTGGAACAACCCCAGCGGGTCGTTCTGCTTCAGTCGGAACAGTCTCAGTAGGGTGTTCTGCCTCTTCCTCATCTGTGGGTACAACTTTAGGTGGCTGATCCGACTCCTTCTGCTTCCCTTTCTCAGCCGATGTGAATCTCCTGGGGTCCAGATCAGGCAGTTGCTTTCCACTCCTTAGACCTACCGCATTGCACTCCTTGGGGTTCTTGTCTGTTTTTCCAGGGAGAGTTCCTTGCTGTCTCTTAACATTTTCAGCAGTCTGAGCAATCTGAATATCCATCTGTCTCATATGGCTTGAGACATTGTCATACTTGACACTCAGGTCATTGAACATATGATTCATCCTGGTGTTGATGTCGTTTGTGACCTGGTTCAGTGCTTTTCCTTGGATCTGCTGTCCTTGGAGCAGTTGGCTCATCATATTGGCGAGGCTCTTCATGTCATCATGCGGAGCAGTCTGAGCCGGTTGTGCAGCCTGCTGATTAACCGGCTGTTTCTGGCTATGGAATTGGGCATTCTAAGCTGGGTTGAGGACAAAGGTTCTTCCTTGATTGCCATAAGGCCTTTGGTATCCACTGTTCTGACCCTGATTTCCTTGAGCTTTATCGTCTGGTTTAGGGGCATTGAACAAGTGGGGATTGTTCCTCACGTTAGGGTTCGGGTGATAGTTCTTGAACTGCCATCCTTGCCCATTCACATAGCTCACTTCATGCTGATCTTCAGCCGACTGATCTGCCTCTGATGTGCCTTCCGCGGTTGCTTTATCCTGAGGGGATTCTTCCATGGTGAAGACCTGGTTCTGGTTGCTCTTAATCAGCTGATCGACCTTGGCAGAGAGCTCATCAATCTTGTTGTTATCGATGCTTTTCACCTTCTGAGTGCGATCAGTCTCGCGGTTATTATAAGCTGAGCTTGAGGCCATGTTTTCAATCAACTCGAAGGCACCTTGAGTGGATTGGGTCATGAAATCTCCCTTACTGGCTGAGTTCAAAGCGTTCATGTACTCCCAGCCTACTCCATCGTAGAACACTCCCAGCAGATAGTCTTCCTCAAAACCGTGATGTGGGCACTCTCTGCGGTAGACGTTGAATCGCTCCCATGCATCGCAGAACGGCTCGTCCACCAACTGTTTGAAGGTCACGATCTTCTGTCTCAGAGCTGCCGTCTTCGATTTCGTGTGAAGTGGCTTAGGAAGGCCTCTCAGACTTGTTCCCAAGTGGTGAGTGATCCCGTAGGTAGGGAATCAAGCCAGCGAGCAGCTTTCCCATCAAGAAAGAAAGGGAACAGAGTACACTTGATGTAATCGGGTGGTACTCCATTCGCTTTAGTGAAACCACACATCTTCTCAAAGTGTTCGATGTGGTCCATCGGTATCTCAGCAGGAAGTCCATTGAAGATCTTCCTTTGCACTAGACTTATCAAGGCTGGCTTGATCTCGAAGTCCTGCTTAGTGCACGGTGGAGGGTTGATGGCAGATCGCGTAGGAGGCAGATTGCGCAGTAAGTTTCTCTGGCCGATCTGGACAACTTCCTCCTGTTGGTTCTGCTGGTTCGCAGCATTCAGAGCAGCTTACTCGGTAGCGGCTTGCTGCGCTTGGATCGTTTGCTGCATCTGCTGTTGCATGAGTGCAAACGCAGCAGTGAGATCATCTTGGTGATCACCCATGTTGGTGTTCGTTGATCTCGGCTGTTGACGGTTCTGTCGTTCCAATCTCGCTAGTTCCTCGTTGGTAAGCTGATGCAATGGTCCTTGTGCTTTGCTCCGAGTATGTCTACTGGTCATGCACCTGGGTCATCAGCTGAAACAAAGAAGTAAACACGAGTTAGATATCTTAGACTAGATATGAAACCGAAAATTAGAGGTAAAAAATCTGGTCCCCATCGCAACGGCGCGAAAACTTGATATACTAAAAATGAATCCTTGCTACTGCCAATTTAACAGTTGCAATTGTAGTACTTGAGATTCAAATCTAGAGGACTAGTCTACACTCTAGTTCTATGAGTTTCGAAATCAAGCTAAGATGAAGATATGGTTTTGGTTGAAAGAGACGATAGTTAACAAGCAAAATAAACACGAGATTAATTCAATTAAACAAGAGCTAGCCTAGGGTATTTCATTGGGTGTTGAATTGGAGCCAAACAATTATTCAAGCGCGATGAAGAGCTTTCTAGAACTCGGATCACTCAGCTGGAACACTCCATTGTCGTGGCAGTGATCGCTTTGCAGATCGATCTCACCACCTAACTGTCGTTGGGATGAGGATTGATTGCAAGCTTTAGAGAACAGGTCCGATCAGTTCACTTACCACCCTAATATCTACTTTCGCTGATTAGGGATACTAAGCTCATTCAATACATGTCAAGTTATCATCCTAAGCGGTTAACTAGGCGATTAACTAGTGATCTAACATCAAGTGATCAGGTTAATGAAAGCAGTAAGAACAGTATGAATGAAGAACAGTTATGGATCGCTTATCTATGTTTAGCTCATGTCTCAACACCCTAAAAACCCTAGGCGAGCAAGGCTACTACTCGATCATGATGCAGATAAACAGAGACATAAATCCTGAATAAAATTGCATAAGAACAAAGTATGAAACAATAGGGTTCAGATGATCTTCTCTATGAGAGGATGGATTCTTCTCCCTTACAAGTTGCAGATCGCAAATCAAAGTGTTCTCTTGTAAAAACTAGCGTAAGAAAATAGTAAAAAGATAGATGGCGTTTTATATGGAGGCGCCAATCAGAAGAAAAGAGATTAGGGCAACAGGGCTTTATTTCCCGAAATAAAGAGTTTCCATATTCGTCGGGAACAATTTCTGGATCACTCCGTCTGCTTATTCCGCTTGAGAGAGAACAGTCTCGGGACTGTTCTACTTGAGTGTTCTCCGCATGATTGCTCCAAAAGGACATCTTTTCATCAGGCACCTTCTCTTCTCTCTTCTACTAACTCCAGACCAGTAAAAGGTCAAAAAGGACTAGACTGACACGAATTAGTGACTTGAAACAAATGAAAACATATATACAATGATGTGAAAAACACCATATATCAGTAATTTATAGAAAGTTTTATTAGGCGTTTAGGAATGGCCACTTTCGATTCAACGACAAATGACTTCAAAGAGTCAGTTACTGAATTTCATATGAATTGGTTTTCGACGAAATTCTGACGAGAATATCGGAATGAGGAAGGGATATCAATGTCCAAGTTCATGTTCCCGTTTCTTCGTATCTCTGATTTTACCAAATTGACCAGGTGCATTTTGTATATTGTTGTAGAGTCTATCGAAAGTTATGAATAGAAGTTTTCGACTCAACGTGGCAGACTCTGGTAAAATCATATTGCGTTTTATGTGCCGAAGGAATTTTACGAAATTGAACCAAAGGGAGGAGAAGCAGGCAAAGAGGGGCGTTTTGGAAAGACGGGTCAATGGACAAGGCGTCACTCGGGTTAGGCTCTCAGTTCGTCAGGCTGTGAGCGAACTGGTCATGTTCCAGATACGATATTGTTTGGCTTTATGAATGATGTTTCGTAAAATATGGCCGAGCTTGATCTTACGAAAGTTGTTTCCTAAAACGCAGTCGAGCTTTTTATTTTTCGAGAGTTATTCCACAACTGTTGCCGAGTTAATTTTACTGGAAGTCGTTTCGTAAAATTGTTGTCGAGTTTAATTGTACAAAATCTCTCTCGTGAAATATTTTCGAGTATTATTTTACGAAAAGTGTTCCGCAAAATGTTATCGAACTTAATATCAGAAATCCTTGCTGCGGTGAGGCGTAATTTTGGTGACTAAACTTAATCATAAACTTTCTCGTTTCCGTAGGATTGACCCGAAGGAGTTTTTCGAAAGTAAGCTTAGTAGACAACAGTCGAGAGTCCGCAACGAGCGAAATCTTAGGTGTC
Source organism: Raphanus sativus (assembly GCF_000801105.2). Classification (NCBI taxonomy): domain Eukaryota; kingdom Viridiplantae; phylum Streptophyta; class Magnoliopsida; order Brassicales; family Brassicaceae; genus Raphanus; species Raphanus sativus. Next base: position 21,505,885 of record NC_079514.1, on the reverse strand, counting down.
AGAAAATGTCTTAGCAATGAGGGATATGATCTCTCGTTTTGGCTTTGTTTAGTCTTCGTTAATCATTTTTAAGTTTTTAGTGATTTTATAGAAATACCTCCATTTTTTCGAAACTGGTTGATACTGCTCAAATTACCCTATAGAGTTTACTCTCTCAAATAAGAGGTTCAGCTATAGTACTTAGGGATCAAATCACGAGGAGCTAGGGAACCAATTAAATCTAATCAATTAATCAATCCTAGGTGAAGTTAGTTTTAATGATGAAATGTAAATGACAATTCCTAAAATGAGCAAGGTAGTTGCTTTAACTAACAATATGATGGTTGTTTAAATGATAATAAAGAGTGCTAGACTTAGGGCTTTAATTGAGGAATGGAGATTATAATATATATAAATGCCTAACAAGTTGCTTGCACGATACTATAGAACTCAGCCGCTTAACTCTCAGTGATGTCTCACTGGTTAAATGATCTAGATATCTGGCCTCAACTGTGTTGACCAGAAAAAAAGTCGATCGATATCCTTTAGAGATATCGAGCGATACACCTTTCGCAGCGCCGATCGATTCACCTGTCGGGATATCGATCGACGGCTTCTAGATATGCCTAGGCGCGAGCCGATAATGAACACTAGGTCTCAAGGAGGGCGGTTAGCTCTTCTCCAAGGAAACACTAGTTCAAACAGATAATTCAAGATATCAAAGATCCTAGTGATCTATGCTCTAGTTAGCTACTCTAGAACAAGCTTAGGGTGCAATCTATTTGATGAATATCACAACTTAGCAATTATAGTTTGGGGCTAATCCCACAAACCTATTTAAACCCTAGATCTAACAAGTAGACTACTCAGACATAGCTAAGCAATTCATAATAATAGATAGATAAAAGAATTGCATTGATAGGGAATAGAAAACAAATGGAGTTCACAAATCTCTCAATGATCTCTCCAAACTCTCAAAACATATAAAACTCTAATCTTTCTCGCACACTCTCTGCTTTGCCTCTCAAGACTTGTTGCTTCTTAGACTTGTCAAAGCTTGCCGTCAAAAACAGTTAGCATGAATACTTAAGCATTTCCATTAGGTTAAAAACTAGTCAGGGGCAATCTCGTAATTTGGTGAAGTCTTGGTGAAGTAGTCGGCTAAACCATTTCGTCCTCGATATCGATTGACAACACTAGATGTGTATCGATCGATTATAATCTTCTAGTATGCGGATCTTCTCAGCTACATCGATCGACAACTCAGGATGAGTATCGATCGATTCTGATCACAATGTTGACTTCCGACTTGGTCTTGAATGGTCAACTCGGGTGTATCATCTCTTGTACTCCAAAATGCTCCAAAAACATCACTTTGTCATGAAACGCTCTTGAATCTGAAAACATACCTAACAGGCTAGAAAACACATTAGTTATATAATAAAATACTAGTATACCATGGTAGAAAATAGGTGAAATCCATGGTACATCGACTCTTCCAGACTTACTCCTTTGCTTGTCCTCAAGAAAAAACCAGTAGTCTTTGGAAAAGTTTTGAAAACAGTAGGGACTCAAAGATTCAAAATATTGAAGTCATCACTCTATGGGTTTGCAATTCATATCTAAACACCCTAATCACAGAAGTTCATTATGCATTATCCTAGCTTAGCAACCAAATTCATCTAGTCCACAACTTAGCAAATATTATCTGACATTCCCATCTACTAACCTCATTTCTTAACATAAAATAAAAGTGCAGACTTTACCTTGGAAGTATCGATCAAAGGACACATGGATTCAACTCAAACAAGTATCTGAAGACACAGGTAGTCTTCTCTGATCTCTTTCTCCCCTCATCTCTCTTTGTGGGAACCGAAATTCGCACTGTCGATTTTAGTTAAGTTTAAACGTAGGAAAACTAAGTTGACCTAGTTTTCTCCGAAGATCCCGGCTATCTGCTGGGCCACGCACGACGAAGTTAATAGGAGTTTAATTTGGGAATAAATGCGTAAAATAAAGAGAGCAAAAGAAAGAATCTTATTTCCGAATTCGCGGAGAGCGTTTGAACAACAGGTCGAGATCTCGGCCGCAAGAGCTGTCGATTGTCGCTAGTCTCAAAACCTAGATCTAACCTAGTTGAGTCGCAGCTCGCTAAAAAGGAAATAAAAGCCTAAGTTCTAAGTTGCTCTAGAGTGGTTTCTTTCTTCTGATTTCGGATCCCCCTTCCTCTGCTCCTAGCCTTGCTTATATACTCCCATATGACGGTCTATTCTTGATGGGCTGAGTCTGCCGCGAGCTGGGCTTTTTCCATTTTCGTCGGCCTTCGTGTTTATCGGGAAAGTTGACATTTATCCTTTCGGAAATTTGACATTTATCCTTTTGGAAGTTTAACATTTATCTTGTTATGTGAAGATAATTGTAAACCGTCGTATCTATCTTTTAGAAAATCGTAAATGGGCCGTCCGATCGGGTTTGGTCCCTTTCGGGCCGTCTTCCGGACTTCCGTTGTTTTCTACGATTTCTTTGAAAGAATGTTCCTACTTGGATGTCGAGTCTTTCGGAAGATCATCGATCCATTGCTGAGGCGAATGGTGTTTTAAGATAACCATCACCGTTTTATACGAAGTCTTTCTGTCCGTTGACGTCTTACGGGTTCTCCGAAATCTTGGAGCAGGAAAAGGAGTTTTGTTTGCGGGATCTCGGAAAGTCGCAAAACACGGATTTCTCGCGACCCGGGGGCCTAGAACTTACGCACGAAGACTAGCCGCCCGACGACCCGAGCCAGCACGGGGCTAGCTGCCCGGCGACCACGGCCGGCACGGGCGCTAGCCGACGGCGGCCACTGATATCTCATGATTTTCATAGTTTTTAGCATTCATTTCTTATTCATATTAGTGTTTTGAATTGTATTTAGGTGTCTACATTGCATATATTTGTTCATTTGTATGCATTAGGGGTTGGAAAGCACCATTGGAATGTTTGGGGTCAATTTGAGAGGTTATTCACGCAAATTCCAAAGTTTGTGGCCAAATTGAGAACTATCAAAAGGCGGGGACCACTCTGCAAAGTTAATTTTCGTCTGGGCTAGATTGGAAGATTAAAATCTTTGAGGCTGATTCGTAAGGTCATTTGTATAATTTACAAAGTTGTGGGCCAATTGGAAATTAATCAGAAGCTGAAGGACCTATTTTGCAAACTCTTGTGAAATCACCATTGGAGACAAACGAAGCTTTTCTCTTCGCCGGATATGGTGGACGAGACATGACGGCGAGCCTCCACAGCGGCGATAGAGCACGGCATAGAGGTAGCTCGTGAGGAAGAGAAGCTTGGACCGTGATGGAAGAGATGACCACGATGGCTGCGGTGGAAAGCTGTCGACTTGAACCACAGCGGAAGAAGCTTGGTCCGGTGACGACGTAGAGATAGAGAGGTCTTGAGCCGGTGACGAAGAAGCTTCTCTGATGGTCTGAAACAGACGCGACGGAGGACTCACGGAGGACTCGAGCTTCGATTTGCAACAAGGATAGAGCTTGGTCGCGGTGGAGGAACTCGCCATTGAGGCTGGATTCGAGACGAGCTGTGGAAGACGCGAGAGAAGAAGGAATCTGGACCGGGGAAGCCATGACCGGGGAAGTGATCTCGGGCGCAAGAGAGCGACCAGACTGCTTTGGAGAAGACAGACACGATTTCATTATGTTAACCGGTTTATTCCGGTTTGACCCGGTCCAATTTAACTAAACCAGCTCGTTTTTAGCTCCTCTATATATATTTTTAGACCTAAAAACCCTAATGGTATCTCATTTTCTCTCTAGACTTTGCCTCATTTTGTAAAAACTTGAATCTTTTTATCATTCTAAAGAATTTCTTCATCTTAAATCTTGTTTCTCTTAATCATTAACATGATTAGCCTTGAATCTCATATGGATTTGAGGTTTATCATGGAGATTAGGGAGTAGACACACTTTGGATTCATGGGTTAGGGTGATTAAGGGTGATTAGTGAAGATCTATGGTGTTTAGTGTTAGATCTACTTATTTCTTTGCTTGTTGAGGGTTCTTAATGTTATTTTAGTCTTGATCATACTAAAATAGATCCCTAGACATTTCCTGCCCGAAAGGTGTATGATGAAATGTCTAAACCAACTCTTCAATGCTTTTAGTCTACTTTGCCAAAGAGATTTGTTGTTAAAGAGGCTAAGATTGCTAGTAGACTTGTCCATAATGATTGTTTTAGTAATATTCAACCAAAGAGATTTGATGCTTGAGTTACTTTAGCAAATGAGCATTCATCTAGATATAGAGCTTGCTTAGTGTTGTGTCTAGGCATAAGGAAAGTGTTTGATTGATAGTTTACCACTCTAGCTTGGATCTTAGTCACCCAAAATCAAGTCCCTAGTCCCATGAGTCCACCTTAGCATTTGATTGAGTTCTTGCACTAGTTTCTAGATTGGATTTGAGATCACCTTGTTCATATTAGTAGTTTCTTAGCTTGTTACTCATCTTCCATCTTCTTGTTTGCTTAAATTAAGAGAGTTTGTGTATTCTTGGTGTTATAGATCTCTAGTTCTCTGTGGTTCGACAACCTTTATATACTATCATTTGACTTGGAAGCCTTGAAAACTTCTACTATCAAATTGGCGCCGTTGCCGGGGAACTAGTAGATTTATCATTAGGATTTCAATCTTTCTTGAGACTAAGCTTTATTTTCTTGTTTTGTTTTGCTTTGTACAGTTACTAACCTTTACTTCTAGCTTTTGTTCTTGCAGTGATGGCTTCAAGCTATTTTGAGAAGCCACAAGAAGAGGAAGACACATTTGAGTATCACATTGAAGATGACTTTGATGCAACTATACTCACACCAGCACAGCTTGTGATGTTATATGAGCTTCAAAAGGAGTACCCGAGGTCAGCAAAGACATCCCTAGCACGACGGATTCGGCTGGAGCTTATTAGAGATCGAGCAGAGCTTGAAGGAAGGGAAGTTACACATTATGAGTTTAATGTTGCCTATGACCTTAAAGAGGTAATGGATTGGGTTCCACCACTTCAGCTGGAAGGTATAGAAATTTCCATTCTAGAACTTCAATTTGAGAAAATATGCTTGCCTTGTGGTGAAAACATTGCCCATGATTAGGGATGTTGTATAGGGTAACCCAACCCAACCCAACCCTATTTAGCTTAAACCCAACCCTAAGTGACCCTAACCCTTTTAAACCCATTAAAACTATGTAAAATAGGGTTGAACCCTTTAAACCTTTTAAACCCTTTATATTTTTTTCCTTATGTAAAAACATTGTACTAAGAATGCATATCAAGTAAAATAGTTTCTGATTGAAATAAACAGTTTAATCACTACAGAGCATTCACTTCAAAACGAAAGAGTTTAATGCAGAAATAGATGTCACAGCTACAGAACACATATCACCAAAGCGTACGAACCATTAACACTGAACTGTTTTCTCTTCTCATACCAGTTCCCTACGAACATACAAACAAAACCTAAATTGAAATTCAAACATCAAACCATTCAGTCTTTAGTTTCTCCAAACATCACATGCACAGCTTCTAGAATCCTGCAGCTATCTGTTGGACCTCCTCGATTGCTGAAACTGCTATCTTCAACTTCTCTGCAGCCTGCTTCACTTTCTTTTGCTGCAATTCAAAAAAAATATCATCACATTGTCTCAGTAGCTGAAAATCCATAGTATCAGTAGCTGAAAGTCAATACAAAAACAAATAATCTCATCAGGAATCAAACGAAGCCATCAGAAAAATACACAAACCAGTAATGCTCTTAAAATAAAACCCATCATGCCATCATTGATAATCAATCTAAACTCAATACAAAAACAAGAGAGAGCTCAAGTATTAGTTAACAAGTAGCTAAAGATGTAAAGATGAACCAAATTACAGAATCAAAACAAATAAACTCATCAGGTAACGCAATATCAAACACACAAACGCCAGTAAGGATCCAAAACCCATTCTCAAAAACAAATCAAACCCAAATCGGAGGAGATAAGAATCAAATCGAACCTGAGATGATGAGATCGGGGAGAGATCGGAGAGAGAGTCTGAGATGATGAAACCCACGGCGTCGTTGAGATCGGAGAAAGAGACTGAGATGATGAAACCCACGGATCGGAGAGAGAGAGGCTGAGATGATGAAACCCAGAAGGGAGAGAGAGATAGGAGATGAGATGTTGATCGAAAATCAGAGAGAGAGAGATTTACAGTTATTGTTTTGACGTCGAGAACGAAGAACGAAGAAGAAGCTGAAATCAGTTTTGCTTTACAAAAATCAAACGGGCTCAACCCTGTTAAAACCCTTTATTTTCAAATGTAAACCCAAATAAACCCAATATGATTTACAGTTACAACTTTTGGGTTAGGGCTTTTAAAATTTTTGATGGGTTGGTACTACCCTAAATATTAGAACCCAATACAACATCCCTACCCATGATCATGATTCTCTTGTGCTCATCAATGAATGTCTTGATCTGATATGTGAAACTAGGAAGCTAGATGAGTTGAGAATAGAAAAGCTTGCTAGAGATCATATTGAAGTTTGTTTTGACAAGAGCTATCTATGTGCTTCGTTTGATCTCGAATCTGAGTTTTTGATTATTAATGAACCTAGACCTCTTCTTGCTCTTGCTGATATAGGGGATGAACTTGATGTGGATAAGCTCTTGCTTGAGATAGAAAATCCCCTTGTCAAAAAGAATCATGAGAATGTGAACATTGTGTTTTATTCAGTTGATGGAGATAGAGTTGACTACTTTGTTAAGACCTCGTTTGAACCTGTAGTTGACTTTGTCTTTCCACCAAATGCATTTGATTCTCATGACCATTTGAACCTCAAAGAGCATCTCATGATTCATGATACATCTTTAGTGAAGCTCTTTGATGAAAAATCTGTCTATTTTCTATGGACAGTAGTGTGCTCCTTTGCGCATTTGGTTTCTTGTTCTTGTAGGAGAAGGACTAAAGGTGCATTGGCTCAGCCTTTTGATACCTATGATTAGCATGCACACAAAGTCAAGCTAGAGACTTAAAACAAGCTCACTTGGGAGGAAGTCCCATGTTTATCCATTGTGTATATTTCTTTATCTTTCTTTCTTTTTAAGTTGTTTAATAAGTATGGTTGAGGTTGTTCAGGTTGGGTCTATGCTAGATAAGAGAAGAAAGGTGGCCATGCCTTGCAACTCTAGCCATCTTCATTCCTCCACTTCAGCCCATGTCTACCTGTGCAACAAACCCGAGGCCAAGGGTCCTCTACCACCCAATTCAGCCTATAACTCCAAGTATGTGCCATTCCAACCCTGTACATATTTAATTCTCATGTTTCTTTATTTTCCTTAGATCTCTTCTTTGAGCTTACTCTCACACAAGGGACTGTGTGAAGTAAGTTTGGGGGAGAGTCTACTATCTCACATTGTTTTTTGTTTTGTTTACTTGTCATGAGTCTCATGCATTGCATACTTATTTGCATTAAAAAAAAATTAGGAAGCATTTAGTTGCATCATTTGCATCTTTAGGATTGAGTATAGAAGCATATAAGTTGCATTCATGCATTGGGAGTCAACCTTGTAAAGAGATCATGCTAAGTACTCAATTTGATACCCTTTGTAATCATGACAAGTAGCTTGAGCACTCTTTTGAAAACTTGTAGACTTCGAGCCTTGCAACTCCTCTTGAAACTCATTGATTGTTGAAACTTCTCATCTTTGAAGCCAACTCCAATCTTATCTGAACTGAATGAACTTAATGCTTCTTGCTTATGGTCTTTTGTGTACTAAGTCATGGCTATACACACTTGAGTTGTCTCACCTATTTTATCAATCTTTTTGACAAACTCAAGTGGTAGTCCATTCCCTAAAACCTTTCCCTCCTTTCAAGCCATCATTGATTGTTGAGTGAAGTCTTTTTGGAAAGCTTTACATATGCATAATGTTGAGAGTATTGGGATCGACAATGCTTGGTCTCCATTATTTGCTAGCTTTGAGACTCATGTTGTCTAGCTTCTAGGATGGGATGGGATTGTTGTAAAATTTGATCTTGGGAGTGTGAAAAGTGATGAAAGAAAGGGTAGACTCTAAGAACTCAAAAGAGATTAAGTCATTAGGGATAAGTAAAAGAAAAGTCTAGCTCAAGTTTGTAAAGAAAGTCTTGGCCTCCAAAAAAAAAAACAAAAAAAAAGAATAAAAAAAAAAGAGAATAAAGAATGAAGAAAGGGGGCTAGCAAAAGTTAGTATGAGCTAATAAGTGTTTAAAAGTGTGAAAATCCCTAGTAGACATCAAAAGAAAGAAATAGTTATAAGTAAGAAAGTGTTCTTGAGTGTTTTGGAAAATATTTGGGTGAGTGAAGAGAGTGAGGTTTGGCATTGGGAATAAAGGGGCAATTTGTATATTTAGAAAAAGGTAGGACAATGGAGATTGAGCATTGTATGCATGAGTTGATCCTTTTCTTAGATATATTATGTGCAATATCAAAGCTACTTTGTTTTGAGAGAAAACCACCTTTAAAGATCACCTTTAACCTCTTGATTCATTTTGCACTAAAGCCTTTTCTTTCCATTTCTTTCCAAACCAAATGATTTGGACCATTTGACCATTTGCAAGAATTCACTTATGATTGTGCTTAATAAATGTGAGAGTTGGTTGATTTGTTGTTTGTGGATTCATGATGATGAGTGTAGAGATCAAAGGAGATAGGATAGACCTTGAGAAGTTAGAGTTGGAAAATGCTTTTGCTCTTGCTATTTGGTATGATTATATAAGGATATCATGTTGATGGCTAAGAAGAGTTTCTTTTGGTGATGAGCTTCCATTTTCAAACTTCTCCTCCATGAGTTCTTGAAAATTTACTTGTGGACAAGTAAAGGACAAGTGTGGGAGAGTTGATATCTCATGATTTTCATAGTTTTTAGCATTCATTTCTTATTCATATTAGTGTTTTGAATTGTATTTAGGTGTCTACATTGCATATATTTGTTCATTTGTATGCATTAGGGGTTGGAAAGCACCATTGGAATGTTTGGGGTCAATTTGAGAGGTTATTCACGCAAATTCCAAAGTTTGTGGCCAAATTGAGAACTATCAAAAGGCGGGGACCACTCTGCAAAGTTAATTTTCGTCTGGGCTAGATTGGAAGATTAAAATCTTTGAGGCTGATTCGTAAGGTCATTTGTATAATTTACAAAGTTGTGGGCCAATTGGAAATTAATCAGAAGCTGAAGGACCTATTTTGCAAACTCTTGTGAAATCACCATTGGAGACAAACGAAGCTTTTCTCTTCGCCGGATATGGTGGACGAGACATGACGGCGAGCCTCCACAGCGGCGATAGAGCACGGCATAGAGGTAGCTCGTGAGGAAGAGAAGCTTGGACCGTGATGGAAGAGATGACCACGATGGCTGCGGTGGAAAGCTGTCGACTTGAACCACAGCGGAAGAAGCTTGGTCCGGTGACGACGTAGAGATAGAGAGGTCTTGAGCCGGTGACGAAGAAGCTTCTCTGATGGTCTGAAACAGACGCGACGGAGGACTCACGGAGGACTCGAGCTTCGATTTGCAACAAGGATAGAGCTTGGTCGCGGTGGAGGAACTCGCCATTGAGGCTGGATTCGAGACGAGCTGTGGAAGACGCGAGAGAAGAAGGAATCTGGACCGGGGAAGCCATGACCGGGGAAGTGATCTCGGGCGCAAGAGAGCGACCAGACTGCTTTGGAGAAGACAGACACGATTTCATTATGTTAACCGGTTTATTCCGGTTTGACCCGGTCCAATTTAACTAAACCAGCTCGTTTTTAGCTCCTCTATATATATTTTTAGACCTAAAAACCCTAATGGTATCTCATTTTCTCTCTAGACTTTGCCTCATTTTGTAAAAACTTGAATCTTTTTATCATTCTAAAGAATTTCTTCATCTTAAATCTTGTTTCTCTTAATCATTAACATGATTAGCCTTGAATCTCATATGGATTTGAGGTTTATCATGGAGATTAGGGAGTAGACACACTTTGGATTCATGGGTTAGGGTGATTAAGGGTGATTAGTGAAGATCTATGGTGTTTAGTGTTAGATCTACTTATTTCTTTGCTTGTTGAGGGTTCTTAATGTTATTTTAGTCTTGATCATACTAAAATAGATCCCTAGACATTTCCTGCCCGAAAGGTGTATGATGAAATGTCTAAACCAACTCTTCAATGCTTTTAGTCTACTTTGCCAAAGAGATTTGTTGTTAAAGAGGCTAAGATTGCTAGTAGACTTGTCCATAATGATTGTTTTAGTAATATTCAACCAAAGAGATTTGATGCTTGAGTTACTTTAGCAAATGAGCATTCATCTAGATATAGAGCTTGCTTAGTGTTGTGTCTAGGCATAAGGAAAGTGTTTGATTGATAGTTTACCACTCTAGCTTGGATCTTAGTCACCCAAAATCAAGTCCCTAGTCCCATGAGTCCACCTTAGCATTTGATTGAGTTCTTGCACTAGTTTCTAGATTGGATTTGAGATCACCTTGTTCATATTAGTAGTTTCTTAGCTTGTTACTCATCTTCCATCTTCTTGTTTGCTTAAATTAAGAGAGTTTGTGTATTCTTGGTGTTATAGATCTCTAGTTCTCTGTGGTTCGACAACCTTTATATACTATCATTTGACTTGGAAGCCTTGAAAACTTCTACTATCAAATTGGCGCCGTTGCCGGGGAACTAGTAGATTTATCATTAGGATTTCAATCTTTCTTGAGACTAAGCTTTATTTTCTTGTTTTGTTTTGCTTTGTACAGTTACTAACCTTTACTTCTAGCTTTTGTTCTTGCAGTGATGGCTTCAAGCTATTTTGAGAAGCCACAAGAAGAGGAAGACACATTTGAGTATCACATTGAAGATGACTTTGATGCAACTATACTCACACCAGCACAGCTTGTGATGTTATATGAGCTTCAAAAGGAGTACCCGAGGTCAGCAAAGACATCCCTAGCACGACGGATTCGGCTGGAGCTTATTAGAGATCGAGCAGAGCTTGAAGGAAGGGAAGTTACACATTATGAGTTTAATGTTGCCTATGACCTTAAAGAGGTAATGGATTGGGTTCCACCACTTCAGCTGGAAGGTATAGAAATTTCCATTCTAGAACTTCAATTTGAGAAAATATGCTTGCCTTGTGGTGAAAACATTGCCCATGATTAGGGATGTTGTATAGGGTAACCCAACCCAACCCAACCCTATTTAGCTTAAACCCAACCCTAAGTGACCCTAACCCTTTTAAACCTATTAAAACTATGTAAAATAGGGTTGAACCCTTTAAACCTTTTAAACCCTTTATATTTTTTTCCTTATGTAAAAACATTGTACTAAGAATGCATATCAAGTAAAATAGTTTCTGATTGAAATAAACAGTTTAATCACTACAGAGCATTCACTTCAAAACGAAAGAGTTTAATGCAGAAATAGATGTCACAGCTACAGAACACATATCACCAAAGCGTACGAACCATTAACACTGAACTGTTTTCTCTTCTCATACCAGTTCCCTACGAACATACAAACAAAACCTAAATTGAAATTCAAACATCAAACCATTCAGTCTTTAGTTTCTCCAAACATCACATGCACAGCTTCTAGAATCCTGCAGCTATCTGTTGGACCTCCTCGATTGCTGAAACTGCTATCTTCAACTTCTCTGCAGCCTGCTTCACTTTCTTTTGCTGCAATTCAAAAAAAATATCATCACATTGTCTCAGTAGCTGAAAATCCATAGTATCAGTAGCTGAAAGTCAATACAAAAACAAATAATCTCATCAGGAATCAAACGAAGCCATCAGAAAAATACACAAACCAGTAATGCTCTTAAAATAAAACCCATCATGCCATCATTGATAATCAATCTAAACTCAATACAAAAACAAGAGAGAGCTCAAGTATTAGTTAACAAGTAGCTAAAGATGTAAAGATGAACCAAATTACAGAATCAAAACAAATAAACTCATCAGGTAACGCAATATCAAACACACAAACGCCAGTAAGGATCCAAAACCCATTCTCAAAAACAAATCAAACCCAAATCGGAGGAGATAAGAATCAAATCGAACCTGAGATGATGAGATCGGGGAGAGATCGGAGAGAGAGTCTGAGATGATGAAACCCACGGCGTCGTTGAGATCGGAGAAAGAGACTGAGATGATGAAACCCACGGATCGGAGAGAGAGAGGCTGAGATGATGAAACCCAGAAGGGAGAGAGAGATAGGAGATGAGATGTTGATCGAAAATCAGAGAGAGAGAGATTTACAGTTATTGTTTTGACGTCGAGAACGAAGAACGAAGAAGAAGCTGAAATCAGTTTTGCTTTACAAAAATCAAACGGGCTCAACCCTGTTAAAACCCTTTATTTTCAAATGTAAACCCAAATAAACCCAATATGATTTACAGTTACAACTTTTGGGTTAGGGCTTTTAAAATTTTTGATGGGTTGGTACTACCCTAAATATTAGAACCCAATACAACATCCCTACCCATGATCATGATTCTCTTGTGCTCATCAATGAATGTCTTGATCTGATATGTGAAACTAGGAAGCTAGATGAGTTGAGAATAGAAAAGCTTGCTAGAGATCATATTGAAGTTTGTTTTGACAAGAGCTATCTATGTGCTTCGTTTGATCTCGAATCTGAGTTTTTGATTATTAATGAACCTAGACCTCTTCTTGCTCTTGCTGATATAGGGGATGAACTTGATGTGGATAAGCTCTTGCTTGAGATAGAAAATCCCCTTGTCAAAAAGAATCATGAGAATGTGAACATTGTGTTTTATTCAGTTGATGGAGATAGAGTTGACTACTTTGTTAAGACCTCGTTTGAACCTGTAGTTGACTTTGTCTTTCCACCAAATGCATTTGATTCTCATGACCATTTGAACCTCAAAGAGCATCTCATGATTCATGATACATCTTTAGTGAAGCTCTTTGATGAAAAATCTGTCTATTTTCTATGGACAGTAGTGTGCTCCTTTGCGCATTTGGTTTCTTGTTCTTGTAGGAGAAGGACTAAAGGTGCATTGGCTCAGCCTTTTGATACCTATGATTAGCATGCACACAAAGTCAAGCTAGAGACTTAAAACAAGCTCACTTGGGAGGAAGTCCCATGTTTATCCATTGTGTATATTTCTTTATCTTTCTTTCTTTTTAAGTTGTTTAATAAGTATGGTTGAGGTTGTTCAGGTTGGGTCTATGCTAGATAAGAGAAGAAAGGTGGCCATGCCTTGCAACTCTAGCCATCTTCATTCCTCCACTTCAGCCCATGTCTACCTGTGCAACAAACCCGAGGCCAAGGGTCCTCTACCACCCAATTCAGCCTATAACTCCAAGTATGTGCCATTCCAACCCTGTACATATTTAATTCTCATGTTTCTTTATTTTCCTTAGATCTCTTCTTTGAGCTTACTCTCACACAAGGGACTGTGTGAAGTAAGTTTGGGGGAGAGTCTACTATCTCACATTGTTTTTTGTTTTGTTTACTTGTCATGAGTCTCATGCATTGCATACTTATTTGCATTAAAAAAAAATTAGGAAGCATTTAGTTGCATCATTTGCATCTTTAGGATTGAGTATAGAAGCATATAAGTTGCATTCATGCATTGGGAGTCAACCTTGTAAAGAGATCATGCTAAGTACTCAATTTGATACCCTTTGTAATCATGACAAGTAGCTTGAGCACTCTTTTGAAAACTTGTAGACTTCGAGCCTTGCAACTCCTCTTGAAACTCATTGATTGTTGAAACTTCTCATCTTTGAAGCCAACTCCAATCTTATCTGAACTGAATGAACTTAATGCTTCTTGCTTATGGTCTTTTGTGTACTAAGTCATGGCTATACACACTTGAGTTGTCTCACCTATTTTATCAATCTTTTTGACAAACTCAAGTGGTAGTCCATTCCCTAAAACCTTTCCCTCCTTTCAAGCCATCATTGATTGTTGAGTGAAGTCTTTTTGGAAAGCTTTACATATGCATAATGTTGAGAGTATTGGGATCGACAATGCTTGGTCTCCATTATTTGCTAGCTTTGAGACTCATGTTGTCTAGCTTCTAGGATGGGATGGGATTGTTGTAAAATTTGATCTTGGGAGTGTGAAAAGTGATGAAAGAAAGGGTAGACTCTAAGAACTCAAAAGAGATTAAGTCATTAGGGATAAGTAAAAGAAAAGTCTAGCTCAAGTTTGTAAAGAAAGTCTTGGCCTCCAAAAAAAAAACAAAAAAAAAAGAATAAAAAAAAAGAGAATAAAGAATGAAGAAAGGGGGCTAGCAAAAGTTAGTATGAGCTAATAAGTGTTTAAAAGTGTGAAAATCCCTAGTAGACATCAAAAGAAAGAAATAGTTATAAGTAAGAAAGTGTTCTTGAGTGTTTTGGAAAATATTTGGGTGAGTGAAGAGAGTGAGGTTTGGCATTGGGAATAAAGGGGCAATTTGTATATTTAGAAAAAGGTAGGACAATGGAGATTGAGCATTGTATGCATGAGTTGATCCTTTTCTTAGATATATTATGTGCAATATCAAAGCTACTTTGTTTTGAGAGAAAACCACCTTTAAAGATCACCTTTAACCTCTTGATTCATTTTGCACTAAAGCCTTTTCTTTCCATTTCTTTCCAAACCAAATGATTTGGACCATTTGACCATTTGCAAGAATTCACTTATGATTGTGCTTAATAAATGTGAGAGTTGGTTGATTTGTTGTTTGTGGATTCATGATGATGAGTGTAGAGATCAAAGGAGATAGGATAGACCTTGAGAAGTTAGAGTTGGAAAATGCTTTTGCTCTTGCTATTTGGTATGATTATATAAGGATATCATGTTGATGGCTAAGAAGAGTTTCTTTTGGTGATGAGCTTCCATTTTCAAACTTCTCCTCCATGAGTTCTTGAAAATTTACTTGTGGACAAGTAAAGGATAAGTGTGGGAGAGTTGATATCTCATGATTTTCATAGTTTTTAGCATTCATTTCTTATTCATATTAGTGTTTTGAATTGTATTTAGGTGTCTACATTGCATATATTTGTTCATTTGTATGCATTAGGGGTTGGAAAGCACCATTGGAATGTTTGGGGTCAATTTGAGAGGTTATTCACGCAAATTCCAAAGTTTGTGGCCAAATTGAGAACTATCAAAAGGCGGGGACCACTCTGCAAAGTTAATTTTCGTCTGGGCTAGATTGGAAGATTAAAATCTTTGAGGCTGATTCGTAAGGTCATTTGTATAATTTACAAAGTTGTGGGCCAATTGGAAATTAATCAGAAGCTGAAGGACCTATTTTGCAAAACTCTTGTGAAATCACCATTGGAGACAAACGAAGCTTTTCTCTTCGCCGGATATGGTGGACGAGACATGACG
The DNA here is from genome assembly GCF_000801105.2 of Raphanus sativus. Lineage (NCBI taxonomy): Eukaryota > Viridiplantae > Streptophyta > Magnoliopsida > Brassicales > Brassicaceae > Raphanus > Raphanus sativus. The sequence goes on along the minus strand of NC_079514.1, from coordinate 21,490,519 downwards.
GCGAGCCTCCACAGCGGCGATAGAGCACGGCATAGAGGTAGCTCGTGAGGAAGAGAAGCTTGGACCGTGATGGAAGAGATGACCACGATGGCTGCGGTGGAAAGCTGTCGACTTGAACCACAGCGGAAGAAGCTTGGTCCGGTGACGACGTAGAGATAGAGAGGTCTTGAGCCGGTGACGAAGAAGCTTCTCTGATGGTCTGAAACAGACGCGACGGAGGACTCACGGAGGACTCGAGCTTCGATTTGCAACAAGGATAGAGCTTGGTCGCGGTGGAGGAACTCGCCATTGAGGCTGGATTCGAGACGAGCTGTGGAAGACGCGAGAGAAGAAGGAATCTGGACCGGGGAAGCCATGACCGGGGAAGTGATCTCGGGCGCAAGAGAGCGACCAGACTGCTTTGGAGAAGACAGACACGATTTCATTATGTTAACCGGTTTATTCCGGTTTGACCCGGTCCAATTTAACTAAACCAGCTCGTTTTTAGCTCCTCTATATATATTTTTAGACCTAAAAACCCTAATGGTATCTCATTTTCTCTCTAGACTTTGCCTCATTTTGTAAAAGCTTGAATCTTTTTATCATTCTAAAGAATTTCTTCATCTTAAATCTTGTTTCTCTTAATCATTAACATGATTAGCCTTGAATCTCATATGGATTTGAGGTTTATCATGGAGATTAGGGAGTAGACACACTTTGGATTCATGGGTTAGGGTGATTAAGGGTGATTAGTGAAGATCTATGGTGTTTAGTGTTAGATCTACTTATTTCTTTGCTTGTTGAGGGTTCTTAATGTTATTTTAGTCTTGATCATACTAAAATAGATCCCTAGACATTTCCTGCCCGAAAGGTGTATGATGAAATGTCTAAACCAACTCTTCAATGCTTTTAGTCTACTTTGCCAAAGAGATTTGTTGTTAAAGAGGCTAAGATTGCTAGTAGACTTGTCCATAATGATTGTTTTAGTAATATTCAACCAAAGAGATTTGATGCTTGAATTACTTTAGCAAATGAGCATTCATCTAGATATAGAGCTTGCTTAGTGTTGTGTCTAGGCATAAGGAAAGTGTTTGATTGATAGTTTACCACTCTAGCTTGGATCTTAGTCACCCAAAATCAAGTCCCTAGTCCCATGAGTCCACCTTAGCATTTGATTGAGTTCTTGCACTAGTTTCTAGATTGGATTTGAGATCACCTTGTTCATATTAGTAGTTTCTTAGCTTGTTACTCATCTTCCATCTTCTTGTTTGCTTAAATTAAGAGAGTTTGTGTATTCTTGGTGTTATAGATCTCTAGTTCTCTGTGGTTCGACAACCTTTATATACTATCATTTGACTTGGAAGCCTTGAAAACTTCTACTATCAGCCACGGCCAGCACGGGGGCTAGCCGCCCGGCGGCCACGGCCAGCACGGGCGCTAGCCGGCGGCGGCTACGGCCAGCACGGGGGCTAGCCGCCCGGCGACCACGGCCAGCACGGGCGCTAGCCACCGGCGGTCACGGCCAGCACCGGGGCTAGCCGCCCGACGGCCACGGCCAGCACGGGCGCTAGCCGCCGGCGGCTACGGCCAGCACGGGGGCTGGCCGCTCGGCGGCCACGGCCGCGACCGGAGTCGGCTGCTCGGTTCCTTCGGCTTGTGCGTGTTTTTGCGTTCTTTTTAGTTTTCCGTAGGTTTTTCCTCCTGTAGAAAACGTTTCTAGCCGTTGATTTCGAGATGATTAATCTCGAACTTAATATTATTCCAAGGTTTCTCGATTAACAATTAGTCTCTCGAGGTTGCTCTAACATCTTTCATGTTTTTCCGAGACTTTCGGACATCGATTTCGTCTTGACCGATTTTGACCCCAACACTCTTCTCTGAATCTCTTATTAGTTTCAATTTCAACAGGTTTCGATGCCACAAAGGTCATCTAGTCTATCTCATTGACATTCGCATTTGTAACTCATACATTTTGACAAAGTGTCGCGAATACTGGGGTCTCAGGTAATTTACCTATCCCTCGTTTCCACAATGTGTGATCATCCCTGAGATTTAGAATATTTTGGTCGCAGGAGACACTCCTACCCCTCTGCTTCTCAAGAAATCATTTCAATCTTCTATAACATAAAACTTAGACCTTTGAGATGGAGAGAGAAGGAAGGGAACCAGAAAAACACAGACTTTTTACCTTCCAGACTTGTAAGAGGATTCTGATCCAGTGATTTCCAAGACCCAAGACAAGCAAATAAAGTCAGTATTAGTGTTGGAGGTCAGCTTTGGTTCCTTCAAACAATTTCAGCTAGTGTATATAGGTGACAGGTTGATCCACTTTAGCATCTTTAGTACTATCTGCAATCAGTAAATCTAGAATGGTGCTAAAGAGTGGTTAGACAATCAAATATAAATCTCTATCAATGTCCCCATTTAGTACTTATGTGAAAAATAATTTAAAAAAATAATTTTAAATAAAAACCAAAATAAAAACACATATTAGTAAACTCCCCCCCCCCAGACTTAAATTACACTGTCCTAGTGTAACACAGCCGGAGTGAAGTGAATAAGTAAATCATAAGAACTGAATATAACAAGATAGAACGACTAAACCTGACCGCAATTGGCGTCGATCGATACATAGAGATGTATGTCGATCGTTAGTAATGGTCGTGTGGTGTCGAGCGATGTGAATGGAATGTGTTGGTCAACGGAATCATCATTCTATTTGGATCTTTAAAAAATGCAAAAATCAAATGCGAAAACTAAAAGTAAAAATGTAAAAATAAATTAAAAAGAAAATAAAAGAAAACGTAATAGTGGGTTGCCTCCCACTCAGCGCTTTGTTATAGTCATTTAGCTTGACTTTGGTGGGTGTGTGACTCAGTTGGTGTAGAAACTGCTGCTTATCGGACAACAAGCATCAATTTCGTGTCTCCTCCTATCAAACCATGTGGCAATGAAGCTTCTTGTGGCATCATCACTTCGTAGCTGTTTCTCATCTATCTTGAGTACTGTATCTGTGAGCTTCCTCAGAGTTCTTTCAATAGATTCGATGCTGCCAACATTCATGTAGACGGTCTTGTAGGAGTATTCTGACAGTTCCCTCAGTTCATTCTGCAATGCGTCGATTTTGTCATGAATCAGCTGATCTCGGTCTGCCAAGGACTTTGTGTCGATCGATGCTACAACATGTGCGTCGGTCGTTTCGCTGGGAGTAATGTCGGTCGATCCAGTGGTAACAGTGTCGATCTGAAAGCTGTCCTTGGTACTGTATAGCACGTATCTCGTTCTTCAGTTGACGAGTAGTTCTGCATAGGCTGTTCACTCTTTCGTTGAGGGTGTCGTCAATGTCATCACTTCTCCCGTTGAGTCTCTCCTCCATAGCATTCATAGCTTTGTATAGCTCATGTTTGATCTGATCAACTTCTGCTATTGTGCATGCTGTCTGTGCTGGTGGTTGCTCGATGTCGATCGATATGGGTCTGAGCCTCTCAATCGATGTCGTGTTTCTGTCACGAAGACCAATATGATCTTGAACTATGCCAATGTCTTGTTTCAACTCGTTCAACTGTTGTGACAGTGTATCCAGGTATCGCATGATAGGTGAACTGAAGTGGTCGTGCCTTTCCTCGTATGATTTCATCCTATCCTCCATTGCTGCGAACCTTGTGTTGATCGATGGTGAAGAGTTTGTGTCGATCGACGGAACAATAGTATTCTGAGCCTGACCTTTCTCGCGAATTGTTGCCAACTCTTTTGTAGAAGGTCAATCCTCTTGCATAACCATTCGACATTGTTGTTGAGAGGGCTGTAGACGTCTCCAATTCGTGTATTGATGTAAGCAATCTCCCATTCATCTCTTTTAGGTGATGAACATTCTGGTTGGTCCTTGGATGTAGTCTTGCCGATGTCGATCGATGGTGTAGGTGCTGTGTCGATCGATACAGGTGGCCTGGCTTCCTTCTCAAGCATGGTTCTAATGCTCTCAATCTCCATTCTTTGCACTGCCATATCACTTTGGAGAGCTTCATAGCTGCTATCCAAAGGTTGGAAAGTATCTTCCACCAATGTGTGAAAATCTGCCTCAAGGTGTGCCTGAGTTCTCCATACATCAATCACCATATCATCTATCTCCTCTCTGCTGTAGGGTACTGGTGGTGGTCTGTATGCATGGTAAGGGGGTGTATGTTCTGGAAGGCGTAAGCAACCCCTGTGAAAAAGAGATGCTCTCTCCAGGATTATCCTTATGTGCTCCTTGGTAACAGGTATGATTTCACCATCAACTCCCCTAGCATGTCCAAACTCATCTATGTGGACACCAAATTCGTCCTTCGCTTCCCATTTGAATCTTCTGGATTCGTTGGAATCAAAGGCACGTTGTCCAAACTCCATACGTCTGTCAGGCGATCTGTCTCTTGCTCTGTCGATCGATCTGGGCAATTCGCCGTCGATCGATGGTGATGAAACGATATCGATCGATGGTTAACTCCTAGGTTGACCGAAACTTTGAGGAACTGTATCATCTATCATGGTGACGTGGTGGTTGTATTTAACGTGATCTAGGAGGTTTGGATGGCCACGTTGCTGTGTGAACAAGTTGTCTGGTCCATTGGCAACTTGAAGGATGTCTACTATGTCTTCTCTGGTTATGTGCAGAACGCCTCCATCCATTGCTCTTGCAAAGCCATCTGTGTCTCTGAAAATACCAAATTCATAAGGTGTTAGTGAAACATTCCTGATATCATATGGATCATGAAATCGAGATTGAGCTCTGGTAAGGGCATCGATCGATGGTGCAGTGGTGGTGGCGATCGATGGTGATCGTCTAGCTGCAGGGTTGGATCGATTGTTCTTGATGTTGCAGTCCTCCATGGTTATGTTGCTAGTTGCTGGAAGCTGCTGGGTAAAAGTTGTTGAAGTTTGAAATTTCGTGGCTGGTGTTGACAACTTTATATACCCATCTGTTGCCCTAATCGGTGAAATTCCGATTTTGTCTTTTAAGTCGTCTGGGTCAATATCGATCGATGTGATGCTGGCGATGTCGATTGATGGACGATGTCGTTTTTCTAGGTGAAGTAGATAATCGATCGATGGTGGACGGTGGATGTCGATCGATTTGGAGAAACGATTTGCAAATCTATCATTCTCCATATAGTTTTTCCAAGCTCTTTCTTCCCAATAATCTTCATCAAATTTTTCAATGTGGTTTCCACTGTGGGAAGATCTGGCTGTATCTACTTCCAAACTCTCATGAAATCCACTATCTGCCCAACTTCTTACTGAGTAATCATCTTCTTTGCTGTTGGGTTGGATGGCGAAATTTGGGTAGCAATGATCTGGTAAGGCCAGTTCATCAGCTGGTGTGCCTCTGTCGATCGATAATCCATGGTTGGTCGATCTCTTCTGACTTGCTGGTGTCGATCGATGATGTAGAGGTGTTGTCGATCGATCCCAAGTACTCTGTCTCACACTCTACTTCACAATGACAAACTGCAATGATACCAAGATTATCTTCTTTTACCACGGTTTTGGCTGGTGGTTTGCCAACTTTGACAGGGTCGCAGTGGATGTCTGGGTCCATCATAGTCAAGCACATCATGTTGGTGTTCATGTCACATATAGCTCCTACTGTAGCCATAAATGCTCTTCCAAGTAAGAGGGAAGAGTTCCAATTTAACTTGATGTCTAGGACATGAAAATCCACAGGGACAATTGCATTACCAATCTGTATTCCAGGTCTCTGATCAAACCTCCAGAATTTTTCTGAGTGTAGTCCACAAATGTAAAGATCTCTGGTGAAGGCTCTACTTTCAGACCCAGATGGTCTGCCATAACTTTTGCTAAGATGCTGACTGAAGAACCAGTGTCACAATAGTGCATGAGGAAACTCAATCCCATGTACTACACAGGGTATTGCAAACTTCCCAGGATCACTCTTCTTCTTCAATGTGATCATTTTCCTCATATCTTCTCTGACATTGTCAAACATTCTCCTACTGTCATTTTCAGTCTCCCTTGTTTCTCTGAAGAACATCCACAATCTACTTGTGAAGTAAACCTCCTCAAAGGGTTTCTCTAGTGGGATTCTGATAACTCTCTTAGTGAAACCATCAATCTCGTTCTCAATAGCTTCCCTCTTAAGGTTCTTAGGAGCTTTCTCCTTGATACTCCTTAACCTTCTTCCTTCAGTTCCCTCTGATGTTGGTGTAGTGTCTGAAGGGTTACTAGAAGTCTCTGCAGGGTTAGCTTGTGGTTTCAGTGTGGGTCGGAGTGCATTGATTCGGTTGCTGTCAATCGATGGTAGTTGCACTCGGTATGTGAGAGGTGCATGTCGATCGATAGGTGGAGAAAATGGTCGATCGATGCGTGTCTCATCTTTGTGTCGGTCGATGAGTGGCTCTTCTCTTCGGTCGATATCTTCGTAGGTGGGGTGGGTGGATGAGGATGCGAAGCCGTGAATTCAGCATGTGTCAAGATCCTAACCGCGTTGCAATCTGCAGTCGTATCTGGAAATGACATCGTTGGTGTCGATCGATGTGGACTAGTCGGTGTCGATCGACACCATTGTGATCCTCCGAAACTTAGTGAACTTTCCACTTCAAAGTCTCCTTCTTGTAGCTTCTCATGCTTCACCACTTGCCAGAAATCATCATCTATAATGGCATTCACGTGGTGTTTCATGCTTCCTTCCTTCTCCTAATTCTTTAGAAGTTCCAATTCTCCTGATAGAATCTTCATTTTGGACAATTTGTGTCTCAAGCTTCCTAACTTGAGTACAAATGGTGTCTATCCTTGTGTTCAGATTGTTGAAGACAGAGTCAATCTTTCTATTGAAATCCACTGTAAACTTCTGCTGTCCTTCAAGAACTCTATCAATCATGGCATCAAACTTACTCTCCTGGGTGGGTGGTGGTGGGTTTTGGTAAGCTGAGTTGCCGTAGTTCCTGATGTTGGTGAAGGATTTCTGATACTGTGAACTCTGGTTGTAGTTACTCTTCTGACCATTGGCAAAAAAGTTTATGTTTCCACTCTGGTTTCCATATTTCTGAAATCCAGTACCTCCAATGTAGTTCACATCTTCCTCTGTATCACCTTCTCTAGCCTCTCCTTCTTCAGCTGAGCAGACTGGTTGCCCCAGAAATGCATGTAAAGCATCTATCTTAGCTCTGACTTCATTCATCTGGTTCTCCCCGATGGCTGCAACCGATTTCTTCTTGTCAGAGTTAGTGTTCTTGGTGCTGCTGCTGTTGGCTAGGGTTCTCAATAAGTCTCACAGCCTCTATTGGATTTCTGGTGTTGAAGTTCTCCTCGCTAGCAGTATCAAGAGCCATCTGATACCTCAAGTTGATACCTCTGTTGAAAGTGCTTAGTAGCTGCACTTCATTGAATCCATGGTGTGGACAGTCTCGCTGGAAGAACTTAAATCTGATCCACGCGTCTTTAAAAGTCTCACCAGGCTTTTGCGCGAAAGTGGCAATTTTGCTTCTTAAGTCTTCAGCACGTGCCTCATCAAAGAAATTACGCAGGAAGGCGTTTTTGATGTCAGCCCAGGATGTCAGTGATCCGGTAGGTAGCTGGTTGAGCCAGTGTGAAGCTTCTCCAATCAGTGAGTATCTGAAGAGCTTGCAGAGTAGGTAGTCCTCACGGAGTCCATCCATACGAATAGCAGCTATAAGATCCTCGAACCTCTCCAGATGGTCCATGGGATGCTCGTGTGATAACCCAGAGTAAGGTATCTGTGACACGAGAGAGTAGTCCTGAGGCTTGAGCTCAAAGTTCCCCTTCTGAATATCTGGAAGTCAAATAGCTCATCTGTTGGTGTAGTACTCATCAGGATGGTTCAGGGATTATGTTTCCATGTGCATCTAACTTTTGACATGTTGCATTACACGCAGATGACCATCTTGGTCATACAGGTTTCCATTATCGCCCTGCGTGAGAATAACTATCGCAACCATGCCTCGCGGGTTAGTATCGATCGATGTACGATGGGTAGTATCGAACGATGTGGATCGGCGAACGGTATCGGTTGACGGTGCTATCTGAGTGTCGGTCGACGGTTCTGTCTGAGTGTCAGTCGACGGTTGAACGTGAATATCAGTCGACGGTACTGCGGTTCTGTCGATCGATGCGGAGCGTAAGTCTTTGCGGATTGAATGTTCCAACTGTGCAGGATCTTCGTGCAGGATCTTCTGAGAATAGTAGTTGATTTCCCTTATTGCTTCTGGTACTGCTGGGTATGTACCTGAAAAGACAAGAAAAAATTTAATCAGAAAGGGGGTAAATAAAAAAAAAACCTAAGATTGATAAAATTAAATCTAATGGCGATCAAAGCTTCCCGGCAACGGCGCCAATTTTGATACTGCTCAAATTACCCTATAGAGCTTACTCTCTCAAATAAGAGGTTCAGCTATAGTACTTAGGGATCGAATCACGAGGAGGTACGGAACCAATTAAATCTAATCAATTAATCAATCCTAGGTGAAGTTGGTTTTAATGATGAAATGTAAATGACAATTTCTAAAATGAGCAAGGTAGTTGCTCTAACTAACAATATCATGGTTGTTTAAATGATAATGAAGAGTGCTAGACTTAGGGTTTTAATTCAGAAATGGAGATTATAATATGTATAAATGCCTAACAAGTTGCTTGCACGATACTATAGAACTCAGCCGCTTAACTCTCAGTGATGTCTCACTGGTTAAATGATCTAGATCTCTGGCCTCAACTGTCGTATGTTGACCAGAAAAAGAGTCGATCGATATCCTTTAGAGATATGGAGCGATACACCTTTCGCAGCGCCGATCGATTCACCTGTCGGGATATCGATAGACGGCTTCTAGATATGCTTTGGCGCGAGCCGATAATGAACACTAGGTCTCAAGGAGGGCGGTTAGCTCTTCTACAAAGAAACACTAGTTCAAACAGATAATTCAAGATATCAAAGATCCTAGTGATCTATGCTCTAGTTAGCTACTCTAGAACAAGCTTAGGGTGCAATCTATTTGATGAATATCACAACTTAGCAATTATAGTTTGGGGCTAATTCCACAAACCTATTTAAACCTTAGATCTAACAAGTAGACTACTCAGACATAGCTAAGCAATTCATAATAATAGATAGATAAAAGAATTGCATAGATAGGAAATAGAAAACAAATGGAGTTCACAAATCTCTCAATGATCTCTCCAATCTCTCAAAACATATAAAACTCTAGTCTTTCTCTCACACTCTCTGCTTTGCCTCTCAACTTGTTGCTTCTTAGACTTGTCAAAGCTTGCCGTCAAAAACACTTAGCAGGAATATTTAAGCATTTCCATTAGGTTAAAAACTCGCCAGGGGCAATCTCGTAATTTGGTGAAGTCTTGGTGAAGTAGTCGGCTAAACCATTTCGTCCTCGATATCGATTGACAACACTAGATGTGTATCGATCGCTTATAATCTTCTAGTACGCTGATCTCAACTAAATCGATCGACAACTCAGGATGAGTATCGATCGATTCTGATCAAAATGTTGAATTCTGACTTGGTCGTGAATGGTCAACTCGGGTGTATCATCTCTTGTACTCCAAAATGCTCCAAAAACATCACTTAATCATGAAATGCTCCTGAACCTGCAAACATACCTAACAGGCTAGAAAACACATTAGTTATATAATAAAATACTAGTATACCATGGTAGAAAATGGATGAAATCCATGGTATATCACTGGTTGAGAAGGATGGCGAGCTGGTCGGGACAGAGTCGAGACAAACCACATTCACAACGGGAGTTGCTCGGAAGAGTTGTTTGGAAGAAGTACGGTAATGGTATCGGTCTTCCGAATGAATCCCAATTCCTCGTATAGTTAAGATGCTTGGTGTTTTAGAATAACTGTAATCGTTTTATACGATGAATTGCAATCCATTCGTTAGCCGGACCTTCCGAGTTTTTTTCCGTAACTTTCCCGATCGTTCTGATCGAAATGAAATGGGGGTTTTAGATTCACGGTTTTAAGAATTTGCAGTACGTGGCTTCGAGCGAGGATGCAAAGTACATGATTGGACTAGTGTCAGGATGGTTTCACGAGGAATCGGCCGCACTCGCTGAACGACCCGCAGCCCGGCGCCCAGGACCGTGACGTCGGTCTGGCCGCCCGGCGCCAGCGAATGACAGCAAGCCGAGACGAGTCCCACTTGTTTTTGTCGTAAAATCTCAACGGAAACTCCGATTAAGACGAAACGAAAAACGTTTCGAAGAGGAATCAAAGGAGAACACAAAGGAGGACTCCTTTGAGGCCTGACAGGTTGCTATAGCGAGTGAGGATGTCTGACAGGTCGCTATAGCGAGTGACAGCAAGCCGAGACGAGTCCCACTTGTTTTCGTCGTAAAATCTCAACGGAAACTCCGATTGAGACGAAACGAAAAGCGTTTCGAAGAGGAATCAAAGGAGAACACAAAGGAGGACTCCTTTGAGGCCTGAAAGGTCGCTATAGTGAGTGAGGATGTCGTCTCGGTCGCTATAGCGAGTGGAAGGGAGCCAAGACGAGTCCCATTTGTTTTCGTCGTAAAATCTCAACGAAAACTCCGATTGAGACGAAACAAAAAGCGTTTCGAAGAGGATTCAAAGGGGAACGCAGAGGAGGACTCATCTTGGCGCTGGGTCGCGATAGCGACCAAGCTTGGCTCGCTATAGCGACCGAACTTGTCTCGGTGCTCGGTCGCTATAGCGACCGAGCTTGGTTTGATGCTCGGTCGCTATAGCGACCGAGCTTGGTTCGATGCTCGTTCGCTATAGCGACCAAGCTTGTCTTTGAGTTTAACTTTCTACGAGTAACCTAGGGTTTTTACGCAGTTATTGGGGGATCGAGTTTTACTTTTCCGAAACGTTTTCGGAGAAATCGTCTTGGTCGAACCCTTATGCGCTGAGATTTCTCCAACTCGGTAATAAGAAGAATTTTACGGGGTTGGAAAGATATTATCGTTGCCCTTTGTGTTTGGAGGGAAAAATCACGAGCTCGATTTAGTGCTCTTCCTGTGACGGAAGGTCACGACTACGTTTTTGATTTTGTTGAACACTATGGCGTTTGCGTAAGCGTTTGCCGTAGGGGCAGTCAGTGCTGCGAGTTTGTCTTTTATATATGCGTAAGTCTTTTTGATCAAGCGTTTTGTGGCTATGAGTAAGAATAATCCGTGACCCCCCTCCTTCTAATCCCTACATACCCCTTTCGAGGATCAACCCGAACGTAGTTCAATTGATAGAGCTGGACAAGAGATCGAACTACCTGGGCGAGTTCGTCTAGTAATTGAGTGCCAGTCATAGAAACCAAACTTGTCGAGATTAAAGCCTAAGTTTCTAAGTGCCGAGAATTATGAGTCTAAAAAAGTTCCCCTTATGCCTCTCGTCTTGAACCCCTTATATACTCCCTCCTAGGTCGGTTTACGTCTTCCTCTTTTGCCCTTAAGCCGTCATAGTCCAAAAATGGAGATATTCCATTTTCCGTCCTTCATGATTATCAGCGGAAACTTTCCATTTATCCGCGGAAATTGATGTTTATCCTCCAAGCATAAACCGTTGCAAGGTTTATGGGATTTTAAGAAATCGTAAGTGGGCCTCGAATCAAGTTTAGGACCCTTTGGGCTTGATTCGAGACGTTTGTTACGATTTCTCCGGTAAAGTTAACTTTCCGCGGTTTTATCGTAAACCAAACTGATGATCCCATTTGATCGAGAAATCAAGAAATGGTTAGCCGTGGTTTGCGAAAGATCGTAATAAGGATAGTCGAGAGTGCATAGTTATATGTCGTATCATCGTTTCGGAACACTTTGGACGCTTCACAAAATGGTTGGTGTAAGCGTGCTCGGTTGCTATATCGACACACTTACATCCCGATCGACCGACAAAACTCACAACGAAACGACCGACTCACACATTGTAGCATCGATCGACACCGAGACTTTGACAGATCGAGATCAGCTGATCCACGACAAGATCAACGCTTTGCAGCAGGAACTGAAAGAGCTATCAGAATACACCTACAACACCATCTACAGGAATGAAGGCAGCATCGAACTACTTGAAAAAGGACTACGGAACATCACAGATGTCACCATCAAGATGGATGAGAAACAACTCACAAGTGATGATGCCACAAGAAGCTTCATTGCCACATGGTTCAATATGAGAAGACATGAAGTTGATACTTTTTGTCCAACAAGTAGCAGTTTCTGCACCAACTAGCTCACACCACCAAAGTCAAGCTAAATGACTATAACAAAGCGCTGAGTAGGAGGCAACCCACTATTAAGTTTCATTTACAAGTTTTCTACATATTTACTATTTATTTTCGCATTGGTTTTTGCAGATTTTTAGATCCAAGTAGAATGATAATCCCATCGACCGACACAACAAAGTCGCATCGCTCGACATGACAATACCATGACTAACGATCGATGTATGTCTATACGTATCGATCGACGCCATCGATCGACGCCATCGCGGTCAGGTTTAGTAGTTATTACTTGTTAAATTGAGTACTTATGATTTATGTCTTAACTTAACTCCGGATGTGTTACACTGGAATAGTGTAATTTAAGTCTGGGGGGAGGTTTACTGATATGTGTTTTTATTTTGATTTAAAAGTGTTTTCAAATTGTTCTTCACATAAGTACCAAAATAGGGACATTGATCTTGATTTATACTTGATTATCTAACCACTCTCTAGCACCATTCTAGATTTACTGATTACATATAGTACTAAAGATGCTAAAGTGGATCAACCTGTCACCTATACACACTTGCCTAGATTGTTTGAAGGAACCAAAGCTGACCTCCAACACTAATACTGACTTTATTTGCTTTTCGATATACCATGGATTTCACCCATTTTCTACCATGGTATAATGATATTTTTATTATATAACTAATATATTTTCTAGCCTATTAGGTATGTTTTCAGGTTCAGGAGTGTTTCGTGATAAAGTGATGCTTTTGGAGCATTTTGGAGCACAAGAGATAATACACCCAAGTTGACCATTGAAGACCAAGTCGGAAGTCAACATTCAGAGAAGAATCGATCGTTACTCATCCAGAGTTGTCGATCGATGTAGCTGTGAAGATCCGCGACTTGAAGATTATAATCGATCGATACACATCAAGTGTTGTCGATCGATATCGAGGACGGAATGGTTTAGCCGACTACTTCACCAAGACTACAACAAATTACGAGATTACCCCTGACGAGTTTTTAACCTAATAGAAATGCTTAAATACCCTGCCTAAGTGTTTTTGACGGCAACCAGAAAGCAAGCAAGCGAAAGCAAGCGAAAGCAAGCAAGCAGAGAGTGTGAGAGAAAACTAGAGTTTTATTTGTTTTGAGATATTAGAGAGATATCATTGAGAGATTTGTGTTATGAATTGCTTAGTTATGTCTGAGTAGTCTACTTGTTAGATCTGGGGTTTAAATAGGTTTGTGGGATTAGCCCCAAACTATATTTGCTAAGTTGTGATATTCATCAAATGGATTGCACCCTATTCTTGTTCTAGAATAGCTAACTATAACATAGATCACTAGGACGTTTTAGATCTTGAATTATCTATTTGAACTAACTTGTCTCCCGTTGAGAAGAACGATAGCCCTCCTTGAGACTTAGTGTTCATTATCGGCTCGCGCTTAGGCATAGCTAGAAGCCGTCAATCGATATCCCGACTGGACAATCGATCGGCATTGCGAAAGGTGTATCGCTTGATATCCCTATAGGACTATCGATCGAGTTTTTTTCTGGTCAACAGACGACAGTTGAGATCAGAGATCTAGTTATTTAACCAGTGAGACATCACTGATTGTTAAGCGGCTGAGTTCTTTAATATCATGCAAGTAATTTGTTAGGCATTTATAGATATTATAATCTCCAATACCTGAATAAAAGCCCTATGTCTAGCACTCTTCATTATCTTATAAACAACCATCATATTGTTAGTAGAGCAACTACCTTACTCATTTAGGATTGTTATTTTACATTTCCATCATAAAACCCAACTTCACATAGGATTGATTAATTAATTAGATTTAATTGGTTCCCTACCTCCTCGTGATTCGATCCCTAAGTACTACAGCTGAACCTCTTATTTGAGAGAGTAAAAGCACTCTATAGGTTAATTTGAGTGGTATCAAATTTGGCGCCGTTGCCGGGGAGTTTTGATCGCCATTAGATTTAATTTTATCAATTTTAGGTTTTTCTTTTTCTTTTACCCCCTTTCTGAGTAAAATTTTCTTGTCTTTTCAGGTACGTACCCATCAGTACCAGAAGCAATAAGGAAAGTCAACTACTATTCTCAGAAGATCTTGCACACTTGGAACATTCAATCCGCGAAGACCTACGCTCCGCATCGATCGATAGAACCGCAGTACCGTCAAATGATATTCACGTTCAACCGTAGACCGATACTCAGACACCACCGTCGACCTATACACTTTGCTGTTCCACATCGTTCGACACTTCTCACCGTACATCGATCGATACTAATCCGCGAGGCATGGTTGCGATTGTTATTCTCACGCAGGGCGAGAATGGAAACATGTATGACCAGGATGGTCATCTGCGTTATGCAACAGATCAGAAGCTAGATGCACAGGGAAACGTAATCCCTGAGCCAGAATGAATGGGAGATTACTTACATCAACACACGGATTGGAGACATATACAGCCCTCTCAACAACAATGTCGAATGGTTAAGCAAAATGATTGATCTTCTACAGCAAGAATTGGCAACAATTCGCGAGAAAGGTCAGACTCAGAATGATACTGTTCCGTCAATCGACACACCACCTTCACCATCGATCGACATAAGGTTCGCAGAAATTGAGGATAGGATGAAATCATATGAGGAAAAGCACGACAACTTCACTTCATCTATCATGCGATACCTGAACACACTGTCACAACAGATGAACGTGTTACAACAAGACGTTGGCATAATTCAGGACCACCTTGGTCTATGTGGCAGAAACGTGACATCGATCGACAGGACTAGACCCCGATCGATCGACATCGAGCAACCACCAGCGCATACTACATACACAGCAGCAGATGTTGATCAGATCAAACACAAGATATATGAGGCTGTGGATGCTATGGAGGAGAGGCTCAACAAGAGAGGTGATGACATTGACGACCCTCTCAATGACAGAGTTACCAACCTATGTAGAGCTACTGGTCTACTGAAGAACAAGGTACTCGCTATTCAGAGAATTCTTCAGTATCAAGGTCAGCATTCAGAATCGATCGACACAGTTACCACTGGATCGACCGACAGAACTCCCAGCGAAACGACCGACGCACACGTTGTAGCATCGATCAACACCGAGTCGTTGACAGACCGAGATCAGCTGATTCATGACAAGATCGACGCTTTGCAGCAGGGACTGAAGGAGCTATCAGAATACGCCTACAACACCATCTACAGGAATGAAGGCAGCATTGAACTAATTGAAAGAAGTCTGAGGAACCTCACAGATGCCACCCTCAAGACGGATGAGAAACAGCTCAGAAGTGATGATGCCACAAGAAGCTTCATTGCCACATGGTTCAATGGGAGGAGACACGAAATTGATGCTTGTTGTCCAACAAGTAGCAGTTTCTGCACCAACTGAGTCACATACCATCAAAGTCAAGCTAAATGACTATAACAGAGCGCTGAGTGGGAGGCAACCCACTATTAGGTTTTATTTTTAAATTTCCTACATTTTAACTTTTATTTTCGCATTGGTTTTTGCAGATTTTTAAGATCCAAGTAGAATGATGATCCCATCGACCGACACAATCAAGTCGCATCGCTCGACACCACACGACCATCACTAACGATCGATGGATCTCTATAAGTATCGATCGACGCCATCGCGGTCAGGTTTAGTTGTTCTATCTTGTTACATTAAGTACTTTTGATTTATTTCTTCACTTCACTCTGGCTATACACTGGGACAATGTAATTTAAGTCTGGGGGGAGGTTTACTGATATGTGTTTTTATTTTGGTTTTTATTTAAAAGTATTTTCAAATTATTTTTCGCATAAGTACTAACCATTCTTTAGCACCATTCTAGATTTACTGATTACAGATAGTACTAAAGATGCTAAAGTGGATCAACCTGTCACTTATACACACTTGCCTAGATTGTTTGAAGGAACCAAAGCTGACCTCCAACACTAATTCTGACTTTATTCGCTTGTCTTGGGGCTTGGTAATCACTGGATCGGAATCCTCCTACAAGTCTGGAAGGTAAAAAAGTCTGTGTGTTTCTGGTTCCCTTCCTTTTCTCTCTTCGGCATCTCAAAGATCTAAGTTTATGTTATAAGAGATTGAAATGGTTTCTTGAGAGGCAGAGGGGTAGGAGTGTCTCTTGCGACCCCATTATTCTAAATCTCAAGGATGATCACACATTGTGGAAACAAGGGATGTAAATTACCTGAGACCCCATTATTCGCTACACTTTGTCAAAATGTATGAGTTACAATTGCAATGTCAATGAGATAGATTAGATGGCCCTTGTTGGCATCAAAACCTATTGAAATTGAAACTAATCAGAGAGATGAGGGGAGAAAGAGATCAGAGAAGACTACCTGTGTGTTCAGATACTTGTTTAAGTTGAATCCATGAGTCCTTTGATCGATACTCCGAAGGTAAAGCCTGCACTTCTATTTTATGTTAAGAAATGAGGTTAGTAGAGGGGAATGTCAGATAAGATTTGCTAAGTTGTGAACTAGATGAATTTGGTTGCTAAGCTAGGATAATGCATAATGAACTTCTATGATTAGGATGTTTAGATATGAATTGCGAATCCATAGAGTGATGACTTCAATATTTTGAATCTTTGAGTCCCTACTATTTTCAAACCTTTTCCAGAGACTACTGATTTTTTGCTTGAGGACAAGGAAAGGAGTAAGTCTGGGGGAGTTTATATACCATGGATTTCATCCATTTTCTACCATGGTATAATGATATTTTTATTTTATAACTAATATGTTTTCTAGCCTATTATGTATGTTTTCAGGTTCAGGAGTGCTTCGTGATAAAATGATGCTTTTGGAGCATTTTGGAGTACAAGATATAATACACCCAAGTTGACCATTCAAGACCAAGTCGGAAGTCAACATTCAGAGAAGAATCGATCGATACTCATCCAGAGTTGTCAAAGTAGCTGTGAAGATCCGCGACTTGAAGATTATAATCGATCGATACACATCAAGTGTTGTCGATCGATATCGAGGACGAAATGGTTTAGCCGACTACTTCACCAAGACTTCACCAAATTACGAGATTACCCCTGACGAGTTTTTAACCTAATAGAAATGCTTAAATACCCTGCCTAAGTGTTTTTGACGGCAAGCAGAAAGCAAGCAAGTGAAAGCAAGCAAACAGAGAGTGTGAGAGAAAGCTAGAGTTTTATTTGTTTTGAGAGATTGGAGAGATATCATTGAGAGATTTGTGATTGAAGTCCATTTGTTTTATATTCTTTATCTAATGCAATTTCTTTACCTATCTTGTGTTATGAATTGCTTACTTATGTCTGAGTATTCTACTTGTTAGATCTAGGGTTTAAATAGGTTTGTGGATTAGCCCCAAACTATACTTGTTAAGTTGTGATATTCACCAAATGGATTGCACCCTATGCTTGTTCAAGATTAGCTAACTAAAGCATAGATCACTAGGATCCTTATATCTTGAATTATCTGTTTGAACTAGTTTGTCTCATGTTGAGAAGAGAGAGAGCCTTCCTTGAGACCTATTGTTCATTATCGGCTCGCGTCTAGGAATTTCTAGAAGCCGTCGATCGATATCCCAACTGGACAATCGATCGGTGCTTTGAAAGGTGTTTTGCTCGATATCTCTAAAGGATATCGATCAACTCTTTTTCTGGTCAACAGACGACAGTTGAGATCATAGATATAGTTATTTAACCAGTGAGACATCACTGATTGTTAAGCGGCTGAGTTCTTTAATATCATGCAAGCAACTTGTTAGGCATTTATAGATATTATAATCTCCAATACCTGAATAAAAGCCCTATGTCTAGCACTCTTCATTATCTTATAAACAACCATCATATTGTTACTAGAGCAACTACCTTGCTCATTTATGATTGTTATTTTACATTTCCATCATAAAAACCAACTTCACCTAGGTGTTGATTAATTAATTAGATTTAATTGGTTCCCTAACTCTTCGTGATTCGATCCCTAAGTACTACGGTCGAACCTCTTATTTGAGAGAGTAAAAACACTCTATAGGGTAATTTGAGTGGTATCACTTGTCTTGGGGATTGGTATAGATTGGATCGGAATCCTCCTACAAGACTGAAAGGTAAAAAGTCTGTATGTTTCTTGTTCCCTTCCTTCTCTCTCTTCGGCATCTCAGAGATCTAAGTTTAAGTTATAAAATATTGATATGCCTTCTTGAGAGGCAGAGGGGTAGAAGTGTCTCATGCGACCTCAATATTCTAAATTTCAGGAACGATCACATATTGTGGAAACGAGGGGTAGGTACATTACCTATGACTCCACTATTTGCCTATACTTTGTCAAAAATGTATGAGTTACAAATGCAATGTCAATGAGATAGACTAGATGACCTGTGTTGACATCAAAACCTATTGAAATCAACACAGTAATGGAGTATGGTTCTCTCCATATGTTGACACATCAGACTTCAAAATGAATATGAGAATGCCATGTCAATAAATGAAAAAATTAGAAACACCACTCACAACATTTGGTTTATCCAAATCACTTTCTTCTTCTGCTTAATTGAACGCCAAACCATTTACTCATTCTTCTCCTGTTACCTAGAAACTTAAATACTCTTCTTCTCCCTAAGCGACTTAAGATAGTATCATCATTATAAAGGGACTACTAATACACATTATTAAACGTGAATCATTATTATAATCTTTTCTGTTTTCGTCTTACTTATCCGAGATATCTCCATCTTAGAGGTGGAAGAGTTCTTGGCTGGTGGAATTTAGTGTTTGTGCGCGGTGGCCATAGACGCGTTGTGACGGCGGAGCAACAGTGGAGCTTGGCGGAGGAAAGTTGTCGGCGTTCGGGGTCACGGGACCCTCCGAAGATGGCTCTTTCTGAGAAGAATAATCCTAAATGGGTCCATGGTCGGTTTCGAACACACCGGTGACGCCGAATCCGCTAACTATCTGTGTTCAGAGTTGGGGCTCTTTGCTCGGTCTTCTCACCATCGCCTGAGTATCTTCTCTCTTTAGATTTTTTGGATTGTAGATCTTGCTGTGTTTTCTGTTTCGATGTCTTGTCTAATCCTCTTCCTGTTGGTCTTGCCAACATTTCTCCGGTGCCTGAATATAAGATTCTGATACCTTTTTGGGTTAAAACTTTAATATAATTTCGTTTTAAAAAGAGATGAAAAAAAAACATTTATGTGTTAATTGACCCAGAGAAGAAACGCAGCAACAAAGGAAGAAGAAGCATGAGATGAGATGAAGAAGGAGATGAAGCAAGAATCTGAGGTAAAGAAGGAGATGCAATAAAAGAAAGAGACGGTTGTACCGAGACAATAAAACGAAAAGAGAAATTAGGTTTGGTTTAGATACTTGGGTGAACAATTTTTTTTCTTTTTCTTTTAGTTTTTTTGTTAAATAGATTGGTTAACTGTTCGGTTTTCATTAACCTAACCGATCCTTACTATTTTGAAAAACGAAAAGAAATGGTACTCTAAAATAATAACCGAAAAGGCGAAAACTGAAGAGTTGATTATTCGTTAGGACACTTTTTGAGTTTGTATTTCATTCATAGACACATTCTGCATGTAGAGTACTTTCTTGTGGGGTCGAGACGTTTTTCTGTCAATTATACCCTTGTGAAAAATAAGATGTTGGCGTGTTTTGTTAGGGAACAAGTTGGGTTTGTACTGAGTCACTTTTGGTGTATTTATGTATGTAAGTTTATATATAAATAGCTATATTTTCCACCATTAGATTAAAAATGTGTCTGTTTAATCGAATGGTTGAGATTTAATCTTTGGAGAATATGTCAGTTTGACAAAGATGTGAATTAAATGTTTGTGTTCGGTGGAATGATCTAAGAAACTGAGCTCATATTTGTTTGAGGATAACAGCTGTTTTGACGGGATTTCGAAGGTAACATATACTTATTTGATAAAAAAATTAATATATACATATATATTATATATTAATATTTACATAAAATTTTGTGGACATGGACATAATAAATGTGGACATGTACTTTGATAAAAAAATGTGGACATGTACAAAGAACATGTATTTCTTAAAACGTGGACATGGACAAAATCTGATGACATAGATTGGTGAACAAAGTTTTGTAGACAAAATATGTAGATAAATATTTATCGACAAAGATCTCTTTTTTCCTTCAAGGTCTTCCATCTTTCCACGAGCGTTGATAGTGCTCAAATTACCTAGTATAGCTTACTCTCTCAAATAAGAGGTACATCTGTAGTATTTAGGGATCGAATCACGAGGAGCTAGGGAACTAATTAAATAAAATCTACTAATCAATCCTAGGCAAGGTTGGTTTATATGATAGAAATAAAATAACAATTCCTAAACTGAGTAAGGTAGTTGCTCTAACTAACAATATGATGGGTTGTTTAAATGGGATAAAGAGTGCTAGACATAGGGTTTCTATTCAGGAATGGAGATTATAATCTCTATAAATGCTTTAACAAGTTGCTTGCATGATACTATAGATCTCAGCCGCTTAACATATGTGATGAATCACTGGTTAAAATATCTAGATCTCTGGTCACACCTTTCGCATGATGACACAGAAAAAAAGTCGGTCGATATCATTTTGAGATATCGAGCGATACACCTTTCGCAGCGCCGATCGATTCACCTGTCGGGATATCGATCGACGGCTTCTAGATCTGCCTAGGCGCGAGCCGAATATGACCACAAGGTCTCAAGGAGGAACTGTCGTTCTTCTCAACGGGAGACAGGGATCGCTCAAATGGGTAATTCAAGATAATCTAAGATCCCATTTATCTATGTTCTAGTTACCTAATCTAAAACAAGCATAGGGTACAATCCATTTGATGAGTATCACAACTTAGCAATTATAGTTTGGGGCTAATCCCACAAACCTATTTAAACCCTAGATCTAACAAGTAGACTACTCAGACATAGCTAAGCAATTCATAACAATAGATAGATGAAAGAATTGCATAGATAGAATAAAGTAGAAATACAAAAGGAGATGAGAAATCTCTCCAATCTCTCTCAAACAAATAAAACTCTAGTCTCTCTCTCACACTCTCTGCTTTGAGGGTTGTTAAAAGCTTGCTTCTTTCGAAGGTTGCCGTCAAAAATACTTTGCAGGAGTATTTAAGCATTTCCATTAGGTTAAAAACTCGTCAGGGGCAATCTCGTAATTTGGTGAAGTCTTGGTGAAGTAGTCGGCTAAACCATTTCGTCCTCGATATCGATCGACAACACTAAATGTGTATCGATCGATTATAATCTTCTAGTACGCGGATCTTCTCAGCTACATCGATCGACAACTCGGGATGAGTATCGATCGATTATAATCGCAATGTTGACTTCCGACTTAGTCTTGAATGGTCAACTCGGGTGTATCATCTCTTGCACTCCAAAATGCTCCAAAAACATCACTTTCTCACAAAATGCTCCTGAACCTGAAAACATACCTAACAGGCTAGAAAACAGATTAAATATATAATAAAATACTAGTATACCATGGTTAAAAACGGGTAAAATCCATGGTATATCAACTCCCCCAGACTTACTCCTTTGCTTGTCCTCAAGCAAAAACAGTAGTCTTTGGAAAAGGTTTGGAAATAGCAGGAACTCAAAGATTCAATATATTGAAGTCATCACTCTATGGGTTTGCAATTCATGTCTAAACATCCTAATCACAGAAGTTCATTATGCCTTATCCTAGCTTAGCAACCAAACTCATCTAGTCAACAACTTAGCAATTCTCATCTGACATTCCCCTCTACTAACCTCATTTCTTAACATAAAATAAAAGTGCAGGCTTTACCTTGGGAGTATCGATCAAAGGACACATGGATTCAACTCAAACAAGTATCTGAACACACAGGTAGTCTTCTCTGATCCCTTTCTCCCCTCTTCTCTCTTCTCTGAATCTCTTATTAGTTTCAATTTCAACAGGTTTCGATGCCACATAGGTCATCTAATCCATCTCATTGACATTTGCATTGTAACTCATACATTTTTGACAAAGTGTAGCGAATAATGGGGTTCGGTACTCAACCTATCCCTCGTTTCCACAATGTGTGATCATCCTTGAGATTTAGAATACTGGGGTCGCAGGAATCACTCCTACCCCTCTGCCTCTCAAGAAATCATTTCAATCTTTTATAACATAAACTTAGATCTCGAGATGCCGAAGAGAGAGAGAAGGAAGGGAACCAGAAACACACAGACTTTTTACCTTCCAGACTTGTAGGAGGATTCCGATCCAGTGATTTCCAAGCCCCAAGACAAGCAAAGAAGTCAATATTAGTGTTGGAGGTCAGCTTTGGTTCCTTCAAACAATCTTAACTAGTGAATATAGATAGCAAATTGATCCACTTTAGCATCTTTAGTACTATCTGCAATCAGTAATCTATAATGGTGCTAAAGAGTGGTCAGACAATCAAATATAAATCCATATCAATGTTCCTATTTAATAATTATGCGAAAAATAATTTTGAAAAACAATTTAAATAAAAACCAAAATAAAAACACATATTAGTAAACTCCCCCCCAGACTTAAATTACAATGTCCCAGTGTAACACAGCCGGTGGTGAGGTAAATAAATAAAACATAATTAATAAATATAACAAGTTAGAATGAATAAACCTGATCGACAAGATGTCGATCGATTCGTAAGGGTATACGTCGATCGTTAGTAATGGTCGTGTGGTGTCGAGCGATATGAATGGTGAATGTCGGTCGATGGAGTTATCTTTCTACTTGGATCTAATAAAAACTGCGAAATAAATCCGAAAAAATAAAAGCAAAAATGAAAAATAAAAATAAATAAAGAAAAAGAAAACCTAATAGTGGGTTACCTCCCACTCAGCGCTTGGTTATAGTCATTTAGCTTGACTGTGGTAGGTGAGTGACTCATGGGGTGCAGTGGGGGTTGTTGTTTGCTGGTGGGCAAACACTTCCCTCATCTTTGGACTCGCAGCAGTGAAGCTTCTTGTGGCATCACCTGATCTTGTCCATCTAGCAGATATCTTTGTTAAATTGGCTTTGATGACTTGCAACCTTTTGACCAAATCTTCTGTGTCTAACTGATGCTGATAGAAGTCAAATCTAGAATGCTCAGGTAATTCTGCATGTTAGTCTCTGGCGTGCTGGTCTTGAATCTGTTGATCCTGATCTGTCAAAGCTGCGGTATCGATCGATGCTACAATTGGTACGTCGGTCGCTTCGCTGGGATCGCTGTCGATCGACTCCGTGTCAGCTGTGTCGATCGATTCTGAACGTTGGCCTTTGGTACTCAAGATTTCCCTGCATACTGCGTATCTCATTCTTCAAGAGACCAGTAGCTCTGCAAAGGTTGGTCACTCTTTCATTGAGAGACTCCTCAATGTTATCACTTCTTTCTATGAGTCTCTCCTCCATAGAATTCATGGCTACGCACAGCTTATGTTTGATCTCATCAACTCCTGCTGTGCTGCATGCTCTCTTCGCTGGTGGTGGTTCGGTGTCGATCGATGTTGGGCGAGGCCTGTCGATCGATGCTTCGTTGCTGTCACGAAGATCAATATAAGCTTTAACTATGCTCATATCTCTTTCTAGCTTGTCCAGCTGTCGTGACAGTGTATCCAGGTATCGCATGATAGGTGAACTTAAATAATCATGCTTCTCTTCATACGATTTCATCCTATCTTCCAGTTCTGCGAACCTTTTGTCGATCGATGGTGAAGAATGTGTGTCGATCGATGGAAAAGTAGCATTCTGAGTTTGGTCATTCTGGCGAATTGTGTCCAACTCTTTCTGTAGAAGATCGATCCTCTTGCTTAACCATTCGACATTCTTGTTGAGAGGGCTGTAGACGTCTCCAATCCATGTATTGATGTAAGCAACCTCCCATTCATCTTTCTTAGGTGATGAACATTCTGGTCGGTCTATGGATGTAGTCTTGCCGGTGTCGATCGATGGTACAGGTACTCTGTCGGTCGATACTGGTGGTGTAGCCTCTTTCTCAAGCATGGTCAACATGTTTCCAAGCTCCACTCTTATCTCAGCCATATCATTCTGGAAGTCCTTGTAACTAACATCCAAAGGCTGGAAAGTGTCTTCCACCAATGTGTTCATGTTTGCCTCAAGGTGCGCCTGAGCTCTCCATACATCAGTCACCATATCATCTACCTCCTCTCTACTGTAGGGCACTTGTGGTGATGTGTATGCATGGTAAGGGCGTGTGTGTATTGGAAGGCGTAACAACCTTTGTGAAAAAAGGATGCTCTATCCAAAAGTCTCTTTACTTGCTCCTTGGTAACATGGATGATCTCACCATCAACTCCTCTAGCATAGCCAAACTCATCTCTGTAGACACCATATTCATCTTTAGCTTCCCACTTGAATCTCCTGGATCCATCAGTATTGAAAGCACGTCGTCCAAACTCCAATCGTCTGTCGGGCGATCTGACTCTTGGTCTGTCGATCGATCCGGGATATCCGTCGTCGATCGATGGTGTTGAAACGATGTCGATCGATGGTGAATGTCTAGGTTGACCGAAGTGTTGAGGAACTGTATCCTCCCTTGTGTTGGTGTTGTGGTTGTCCTGGACGTGATTTAGGATGTCTGGATGGCTACGTTGCTGTGTGAACAGGTTTTCTGGTCCATTAGCAACTTGGAGGATGTCTGCTATGTCCTCTCTGGTTATGTGCAGAACTCTTCCATCCATAGCTCTTGCATAGCCATCTGTGTCCCTGAAAATTCCAAATTCATCAGGTGTTAGTGAAACATTCCTGATATCGTAAGGTTCATGAGATCTCGGTTGAGCTCTGTTGAAGGTGTCGATCGATGGGTGTGTGGTGGTGGCGATCGATGGTGCACGTCTAGCTGCACGGTTGGATCGATTGAACATGTTGTTGCAGTCCTCCATTGATAGGTTTCTGAATGCTGGAAGCTGCTGGGTAGAAGGTGAAAAGTTTTGAATTTTCGTGGCTTGAGTTGTCAACCTTTTATACCCATGTGTTGCCCTAATCGGTGAAATTCCGATTTTGTCCTTCAAGTCGTCCGGGTTAATATCGATCGATATTATACTGGCAATGTCGATCGATGGACGATGTCGTTTTGCTGGATGAAGTAGATAATCGATCGATGGTGGGCGTTTGATGTCGATCGATTGTGGGAATCGAATTGCAAATCTGTCATTCTCCAAGTAATTTTCCCAAGCTCTCTCTTCCCAATAGTCTGCATCATGTTCTTCACTGTGGTCTCCACTGTGGGAAGAGGTGGCTATGTCTACTGCAAAACTCTCATGAAATCCGCTATCTGCCCAACTCCTTACTGAGTAATCATCTTCCTTTCGGTTGGGTGGGATGGCGAAATTCGGGTAGCAATGATCTGGTAGATCGAGTTCATCATCTGGTGGGTCTCTGTCGATCGATGATCCATAGTTGTTGTCGATCTCCTCTGACTTGTAAGTGTCGATCGATGACGTTAAAGTACTGTCGATCGATCCCGAGTACTCTGTCTCGTACTCGACTTCACAATGACAAACTGCGATGATACCAGTATCATCTTCCTTTACCACTGATTTGGCTGGTGGTTTGCCAAGCTTGACAGGGTCGTAGTGGATCTCTGGATCTATCATAGTCAAGCACATCCTGTTGGTGTTCATGTCACATATGGCTCCTACTGTAGCCATAAATGCTCTTCCAAGTAAGAGGGAAGAGTTCCAATTTAGCTTGATGTCTAGGACATGAAAATCCACAGGGACGATAGCATCACCAATATGTACCTCCAGGTCTTTGATGAAGCCTCCAGAGTTTCTCTGAGAGTAATCCACGAAAGTAAAGATCTCTGGTGAAGGCTCTACTTGCAGGCCCAGATGGTCTGCCATGACCTTTGGTAAGATGCTGACTGATGAACCAGTGTCACATAGTGCATGAGGAAATTCAATCCCTTGTACCACACAGGGTATTGCAAACTTCCCAGGATCACTCTTCTTTGGCAAAGTAATCCTTTTCCTCATATCTTCTCTGACATTGTCAAACCTTCTCCTAATGTCAGTTTCAGTCTCCCTTGTTTCTCTGAAGAACATCCACAATCTCTTTGTGAAATAAACCTCCTCAAAAGGTTTCTCTGGTGGGATTCCGATAACTCTCTTAGTGAAACCATCAATCTCCTTTTCATTAGCTTCCCTCTTAAGGTTCTTAGGAATCTTCTCCTTCCTACTCCTTAACCTTCTTCCTTCAGTTCCCTCTGATGTAGGTGTAGTGTCTGAAGGGTTACCAGTGATTTCGGTAGGGTTAGCTTGTGGTTTCGGTGTGGGTCTGAGTGCATTGATTCGGTTGCTGTCTATCGATGGTAGTTGCACTCGGTATGTGAGAGGTGCGTGTCGATCGATAGGTGGAGAAAAGGGTCGATCGATACGGTTCTCTTCTTTGTGTCGATCGATGAGTGGCTCGTCTCGTCGGTCGATATCTTCGTAGGTGTGGGTGGGTGGGTATGGATGAGAAGCCGTGAATTCAGCATGTGTCAATATCCTAACCGCGTTGCAATCTGCAAGCGTATCCGGAAATGACATCGTCGATGTCGATCGATGTGGACTAGTTGGTGTCGATCGACACCATTGTGATCCACCGAGACTTAGTGAACTTTCCACTTCAAAGTCTCCTTCTTGTAGCTTCTCCTGTTTCACCACTTGCCAGAAATCATCATCTATGATAGCATTGACGTGGTGTTTCCTATTTCCTTCCCCTACTTCCTTAGAAGTTCCAATCCTCCTGATAGAGTCTTCAGTCTGGACAATCTGTGTCTCAAGTTTCTTAACTTGAGTGCAGATGGTGTCTATCCTCGTGGTCAGATTGTTGAAGACAGAATCAATCTTCCCATTGAAGTCTACTGTAAGCTTCTGCTGACCTTCCAGAACTCTATCAATCATGGCATCAAACTTACTCTCCTGGGTGGGTGGCGGTGGGTTTTGGTAAGCTGAGTTGCCGTAGTTCCTTGTGTTGGTGAAGGGTTTCTGATACTGTGAACTCTGGTTGTAGTTACTCTTCTGACCACTGCCAAAAAAGTTTATGTTTCCACTCTGGTTTCCATATCTCTGAAATCCAGTACCTCCAATGTAGTTCACATCTTCCTCTGTATCATCCTCTCTAGCCTCTCCTTCTTCAGCTGAGCAGACTGGCTGCCCCAGAAATGCATGTAAAGCATCTATCTTGGCTCTGACTTCATTCATCTGGTCTTCCCCGATGGCTGCAACCGATTTCTTCTTGTCAGAGTCAGTGTTCTTGGTGCTGCTGCTGTTGGCTAGGTTCTCAATAAGTCTCACAGCCTCTATTGGATTCCTAGTGTTGAAGTTCCCCTCACTAGCAGTATCAAGAGCCATCTGATACCTTAAGGCGATACCTCTGTAGAAAGTGCTTAACAGCTGCACTTCATTGAATCCATGGTGTGGACAGTCTCGCTGGAAGAACTTGAATCTGATCCACGCGTCTTTAAAAGTCTCACTAGGCTTTTGCGCGAAAGTGGCGATTTTGCTTCTTAAGTCTTCAGCGCGTGCCTCATCAAAGAAATTACGCAGGAAGGCGTTTTTGATGTCGGCCCAGGATGTCAGTGATCCTGTAGGTAGCTGCTTGAGCCAGTGCGAAGCTTCTCCAATCAGTGAGTATTTGAAGAGCTTGCAGAGTAGGTAGTCCTCGGGGACTCCATCCATACGAATAGCAGCGATAAGATCCTCGAACCTCTCCAGATGGTCCATAGGATGCTCGTGTGATTGCCCAGAATAAGGTATCTGAGACACGAGAGAGTAGTACTGAGGCTTGAGCTCGAAGTTCGGCTTCTGAATCTCTGGAAGTCGAATAGCTGATCTGTTGGTGTAGTACTCGTCTGGACGGTTATAGTCTGCCAACGATCGTGTTTGAGCTTCTCCTGTAGCCTCAGCTTCAGGCTCAGGGATTATGTTTCCCTGTGCATCTAGCTTCTGACCTGTTGCATTACGCAGATGACCATCTTGGTCATACAGGTTTCCATTCTCGCCCTGCGTGAGAATAACAATCGCGACCATGCTTCGCGGAGTAGTGTCGATCGATATACGGTTAGAAGTATCGAACGATGTGGATCGGCGAACGGTATCGGTCGACGGTGCTGTCTGAGTGTCGGTCGACTGTTGAACGTGAGTATCAGTCGACGGTGTGCGATTCTGTCGATCGATGCGGAGCGTAGGTCTTTGCGGATTGAACGTTCCAAGTGTGCAGGATCCTCTGAGAATAATAGTTGATTTCCCTTGTTGCTTCTGGTACTGCTGGGCATGTACCTGAAAAGACAAGAAAAATTTAAATAAGAAAGGGGTAAAAAAAAAACCTAAGATTAATAAGATTAAATCTAATGGCGATCAAAGCTCCCCGGCAACGGCGCCAAATTTGATAGTGCTCAAATTACCCAGTAGAGCTTACTCTCTCAAATAAGAGGTACAACTGTAGTACTTAGGGATCAAATCACGAGGAGCTAGGGAACCAATTAAATAAAATCTACTAATCAATCCTAGGCAAGGTTGGTTTATATGATATAAATAAAAATAACAATTCCTAAACTGAACAAGGTAGTTGCTCTAACTAACAATATGATGGGTTGTTTAAATGGGATAAAGAGTGCTAGACATAGGTTTCTATTCAGGAATGGAGATTATAATCTCTATAATAAAATGTTTTAACAAGTTGCTTACATGATACTATAGATCTCAGCCGCTTAACATATGTGATGAATCACTGGTTAAAATATCTAGATCTCTGGCCACACCTTTCGCATGATGACACAGAAAAAGAGTCGGTCGATATCCTTTTGAGATATCGAGCGATACACCTTTCGCAGAGCCGATCGATTCACCTGTCGGGATATCGATCGACGGCTTCTAGATCTGCCTAGGCGCGAGCCGAATATGACCACAAGGTCTCAAGGAGGAACTGTCGTTCTTCTCAACGGGAGACATGCATCACTCAAATGGATAATTCAAGATAATCTAAGATCCTAGTGATCTATGTTCTAGTTAGCTAATCTAAAACAAGCATAGGGTAGAATCCATTTGATGAGTATCACAACTTAGCAATTATAGTTTGGGGCTAATCCCACAAACCTATTTAAACCCTAGATCTAACAAGTAGACTACTCAGACATAGCTAAGCAATTCATAACAATAGATAGATGAAAAAATTGCATAGATAGAATAAAGTAGAAATACAAAAAGAGATGAGAAATCTCTCCAATCTCTCTCAAACAAATAAAACTCTAGTCTCTCTCTCACACTCTCTGCTTTGAGGGTTGTTAAAAGCTTGCTTCTTTCGAAGGTTGCCGTCAAAAATACTTTGCAGGAGTATTTAAGCATTTCCATTAGGTTAAAAACTCGTCAGGGGCAATCTCGTAATTTGGTGAAGTCTTGGTGAAGTAGTCGGCTATACCATTTCGTCCTCGATATCGATCGACAACACTAAATGTGTATCGATCGATTATAATCTTCTAGTACGCGGATCTTCTCAGCTACATCGATCGACAAATCGGGATGAGTATCGATTGATTATAATCGCAATGTTGACTTCCGACTTAGTCTTGAATGGTCAACTCGGGTGTATCATCTCTTGCACTCCAAAATGCTCCAAAAACATCACTTTCTCACAAAATGCTCCTGAACCTGAAAACATACCTAATAGGCTAGAAAACAGATTAAATATATAATATAATACTAGTATACCATGGTTAAAAACGGATAAAATCCATGGTATATTAAGCGTGGAACTCATATTTACGCATTATAGTGAACTTGTCCACCTGCATGACATGAGTGTGTCCAGAGGTATCAACATGAATTCAAGAACATAGGCCTTTTCCACACTTCTTAAAAACCAAGACTAATATTCAAAAATATGCTAGGCATGAATCAGGCTTTATGACCAATTAGACTCTCCTAAAAGATCATGTCATGTAGCCAACAAAAACTTTGAGAAACTATATGATTTGTAATGGTATTGGTATGTGACATTATCTGCAATTTCATTTAGCACAACAAACTGAGACATAACCCCACAAACATTAAAACACAGACGCAATTAGTTTTTATTTTCTGGTGTGTTTTTCATTTTGGTTGTTCATCAAAAAACAACAGAACATCAAGTCAGACAAAAATAACAAAGAAATCAACCACGAGGGAACAAAACAAAGGAGAAAAAAAAGAATCTTACCTTGACTTCCAGAAAGAGAGACAATCACCGAACTCAGTCTAGCTTTAGTTTGTCTCGAACTCTCAATTCCTTTTTGATTTCATCTCCACCTCTCAATCTCCTCTTGATTTCGTCTCAAACTTTCAGTTAGTGTTTGTGTCATCCAAAAAAAGCCCTAGAACAAAACAAATTAATTTGGGAGCATATTTGTGGAGAAAAATTCGACAATTACGTAAATCAGATTATTTTTACTTCTGATATGGAGATTGGTTTAATCAGTCGGATCTTAGCTGAATCCAATCAAGACGCAATACAATAGAGAGATTCGTGCGGCCGAGGGGATAACCCCAAAACCAGACTGTTGTACAGATCTTGGTGGAGGATTCTCGGGAGTTGACAATAAAACTCAGGTTTCTTTATGATCTTCGACTGTAAAGAGAAGATGATAGTCATTCTCTGCAATTATGATTTACGAGATTGGGGAAATCATTTTGAAAATTTTGAGATACAAAAGAGTAAAGGCATATGGGTAGTAAGCAATTTATTATTTTTTAACTTGTCTTTCTACTTCTCTAGTTACTGTATATCATTTAGTTAGGATAAAGAAAAAAGTGTACAGATGAGGGTATAAAGGACAAAGCACACACATAAAGTGTGTGTCATGCAAGAAGTGTCTTAACATGTAAATCCAAAGTGAAAAAATGTCTGTGAATGTAAATTTTTCAAAACTGAATTCAGTTTTATAGTTTTATATGTGATTGGTTTTGTGTACTTAGCCGAATAATGAACCGAATTATCCAAAATCTGTTTCGGTTCAGTATAATCAATTGTAATGTCATTTTTATTACAACTACAATTATAAAAATGATTAACCAAGAAACTATACTATAAAAAATTAAAAGTTAGAAGAAGAAATGGTAAGAAAATAATTGGTATATAGCTATTTTTTCTATCCATTGTGTTTATTTGTTAAGATCTAAAATCTTTTTACTAAATTGAAACTAATAAGAGATTCAGAGAAGAGAGATGAGGGGAGAAAGTGATCAGAGAAGACTACCTGTTTGTTCAGAAACTTGTTTGAGTTGAATCCATGTGTCCTTTGATCGATACTCCAAGGTAAAGCCTGCAGTTTTATTTTATGTTAAGAAATGAGGTTAGTAGAGGGGAATGTCAGATAAGATTTGCTAAGTTGTGAACTAGATGAATTTGGTTGCTAAGTTAGGATATTGCATAATGAACTTCTGTGATTAGCATGTTTAGATATGAATTGCAAACCCCATTAAGTGATGAATTCAATGTTTTGAATCCTTGAGTCCCTACTATTTTCAAACCTTTTCCAAAGACTTCTGAGTTATTGCTTGAGTACAAGCAAAAGAGTAAGTCTGAGGGAGTTGATATACCATGGATTTCACTCATTTTCTACCATGGTATAATGATATTTTTAATATATATATATATATATATATATATATAATATATTTTCTAGCCTATTATGTATGTTTTCAGGTTCAAGAGTGTTTCATGATAAAGTGATGTTTTTGGAGCACAAGAGATAATACACCCTAGTTGACCAAACAAGACCAAGTCAGAGGTCAACATACAAAGACGAATCGATCAATACTCACCTAGAGTTGTCGATCGATGTAGCTGTGAAGACCCGCATACTTGAAGATTATAATCGATCGATACACCTCAAGTGTTATCGATCGATAGCGAGGACGAAATGGTTCAGCCGACTACTTGACCAAGCCTTCACCAAATTACGAGATTGCCCCTGACGAGTTTTTAACCTAATAGAAATGCTTAAATACCTTGCCTAAGTGTTTTTGACGGCACACAGGAGGAAGGTGTGAAAGTGATAGCTAAATGTTTACAGTTTTTAGTTTTGTTCTAAGTTCTGAGAGAGATAGGAGAGAGATCATTGAGAGATTTGTGATTGAACTCCATTTGTTTTCTATTCTCTTTCTAATGCAATTTCTTTACCTATCTTGTGTTATGAATTGCTTAATCATGTCTGAGTAGTCTGCTTGTTAGATCTAGGGTTTAAATAGGTTAGAGGGATTAGCCCCAAACTATATTTGCTAAGTTGTGATATTCATCAAATGAATTGTACTCTATGCTTGTTCTAGAATAGCTAACTATAACATAGATCACTAAGACGTTTTAGATCTTGAATTATCTATTTGAACTAACTTGTCTCCCGTTGAGAAGAGCGATAGCCCTCCTTGAGACTTAGTGTTCATTATCGGCTTGCGCCTAGGCATAGCTAGAAGCCGTCGATCGATATCCCGACTGGACAACCGATCGGCATTATGAAAGGTGTATCGCTCGATATCCCTATAGGAATATCGATCGACTCTTTTTATGGTCAACAGACGACATTTGAGATCAGAGATCTAGTTAGTTAACCAGTGAGACATCACTGATTGTTAAGCGGCTGAGTTTTATAATATCATGCAAGCAACCTGTTAGGCATTTATAGACATTATAATCTCCAATACCTGAATAAATACCCTATGTCTAGCACTCTTCTATATCTTATAAACAACCCATCATATTGTTAGTAGAGCAACTGCCTTGCTCATTTAGGATTGTTATTTTACATTTCCATCATAAAAACCAAACTTTACCTAGGATTGATTAATTGATTATATTAAATTGGTTCCCTAACTCCTCGTGATTTGATCACTGACTACTACAACTGAACCTTTTATTTGAGAGAGTAAGTCACTCTTTAAGGTAATTTGAGTGGTATCAATCGTGCGCCTAGAGCAGTTTTGGCCTGCTAGGGCTCGACTGTATCTGATGGCGCTTTGGCTATGTGGGACGGGATGACCGCTCTCACTAAGCATATTGTTTGTCATGTCCCCGATCCTAGTTAAAGCCTTCAGGACGGGCCATGGTTGTAGAATCTAAAATATACACTCAGTATTTTGTAGTGTTTGTAAAGTAAACTAGGGAAGTGACAAAAGATGTAGGCAACGATATCCTTAGAACACAACGATGTAATCGGAATTCGGTTGACAAAAATGGACTTTTATTGATTAAGAGGTCGATTACAAGGAATAACAAAGAGATTGACTATAACAAGGAGATCGATCAATATTAAAATCTAAGATGAAGTGAGAAAGGTGAAAATGTGTGGTGTCATCTCTCTCTAGGGTTTTCGCTGTCTCTTTAGCATTGATCTCTTCTCCCTTTTATAAGCTCCACTCTGCTATTCTTGCAACTGTCTTCGCGACCTTCTCCACCACTTCGTTGACGTCGCTATGGGCCTTAGTTTCATGGCCCATCCGTTTTGATCATCGCATGTTTAGTTGAAGTCCAGCGTCTTCTTTATTAACTTCGTTTGAACACATCGAACTTCTTCCGCGGGCTTCACCTTTCGCAGCCCTTTTCTGAATTAGGCCCAATAACCTTAGGGACCGAAATTGGGTCCAACATTTGTCCCCCAGCCCAGTCGGTTTGCTTTTAAGAAACCGAAAGAGCGATTACTTTTCCTCTTAGTCGTGAATCTCGGAGCGAAGTCGCCACGTATGCTCGTTCGATTTGACCTGTCGGCCACTCTCCCAGATCGTGCGGCTCTTATTGATCGCGGGAATCCTCTTGGGAACTGTCCCTTTTCTCTTATTTATTTCGTGGATTTTTTTTATGGATTCATCTTCTTCTTCCACTTCGACTTTTCTTCTTCTGCTACCCATTTTTGTCTGTACGCGTTTCATGGCTTCACTAAGCAAACCGGGCCCGCTTAACGGAGCCGAATAAGAGGCCATCCGAGAACTTTGGGGAGTTCCGTACGAAGCCGTCATCGATTATCCCAATGGAGATACTCCGGAGAATGTGAGACCGGGGTACTGTGGAGCTTTCTTGTCTCATTTCCATGATGCTCACATGTCATTTCCTCTTCCTTCATTCTTCCTCGAGATTCTAGCGGAGCTGGAGTTGGCGTTTACTCAGATCACCCAGACCTTCTGGCATTACGTCTTGACGACATTCGTTCGGGCAAGAGAGGAAGGGCTGGAGTTTGGTTTAGCCGAGATGAGGCAACTTTATACCATCAAGCGGAGTAGCGGCTTGTCAGGAGCGATACTTCTTTCTCCGCGCGTAGGCCGTTCGGTCATTAGCGGCATTCCTAATAAAGACGTCAATTGGACGGACAAGTTTTTTGTCTTCAAGATCGATCCGGTGACGGTTGGGGATTTTGACTTTTCTCAAATTCCGACGAAGTGGAATGAAAACGTTGGTAAGTGGTTTATTTATTTTCCTTTAGCACGGTTATTTGCTGAATTTTGATCTCGGTTTTTCCTCAGAGTTGTTTGGTAGCTCAAGCATGACTCCGGAGTTACGAGGTTTAATCGCGGCGCTTCGTCGAGGCGAGTGCCATTGGTCTAGTTTTACCTCGTAGAGGATTCGTGCTGCTTATGCTTTGCCTCCTGGCCTTAATCACCCCGCTCCCATCCCGCTTGCGGAACCGGTTCGTCCTCGAAGAGATCGGAAGGGGAAAGGTGGGTTATTTCCTTGTATTTCAAATAGTTCGGTGATTTTAATTCGTTGCTGTGGCTTGACTTTCAGGAGTGAAAAGGGGGGAGCCTCCTGCGAAACCTTCTGATGCTAATTATGACTCCGCGCCTTTGAAACGAGCTCCGAAGACTCCGGAGAGACGGGTGCTCCAATCAAGTTCCCAGGTTCAGTCTCTGATTATTCTGGCTACACCGGTTTCGGTAGTTCCCCCAGCTAGCGATGATCAACCGGAGTCTCGAGCGAGTACCATGTGAGGCGGATGCTGGTGGAGAAATTGCTTCCAAGGTTCAGCGACGTCGTCTGATTTTGGAGGAGGAGATGTCCAGAGATCTCAGCGCAACGAGCTCGGAGCCTTCGAAGAAAGATCCATGCGAGGGTACTTCTCGGCTCAGACCGATCAATCTTCCTTCGGATTATCGGAGTGGTTCTCCGATGTCATTCTCATACGACATCGATGCTCTGATTCTGGATAATCCCGAACAGCTCGCGTCCATCTGGGGAAAACTAAGGAATCATTCGTGCGAGCTTCCTTCTTTGGAACAGATGCGAGGTCGCGGCGCCTATGTTCGGATGGCTGTTGCAAATGCCAAGGTCAGTCGTGTGAAATAGTTTTAAGATACTGGAATTATAGTTCTGATCTTTTCTGTTTTCAGGCCATGGAAGCTAGCAACGAGTATGCTGCCTTGATGGAGGAACGGTTGGCAAATTTCCCGAGTCGGGAAGAGCTCGATGGCCAGCTTACTTTGATCCAACAGTTGCGATCAAAGTTAAGTGCATCGCAGGCGAGCGAGCAGCAGCGATTGAAGGAGGTCGAAGACCTGAAGGTGTTACTGACAGCTAATGCGGTAGAGAAGGTCGCGCTCGAGGGGGACCTTGAATCTTTGAAGGCGAAGTTTAGACGAGAGGCTGAGTTGCGAGAAAAGCGGCTCGGAGGAAGAGGCGAGCTGCTTGTCGGTTGGTAGCCAAGGGTTACGATGCTGCTCTTGATAAGGCGAGGGAGACTATTCAGAGGAGGAAAGCGAAAAGCGCTGCGGAGATACGCTTGCAGGAGGTTTGTGCGAAGATCGAGGTTTTAACCGAATACGGGGAAGGCGGCTTTGAAATCGAGGAGGAGCTGGATCGTCTTAAGAGCCTAGAGACGTCTGTGGAGATTGATTATGGCCTGGCTGTGGTGTCGGATGACTCTCTTAGGGGTCTCGACCTTCCTCAAGTCTCTCGTGATTCGGTCAATCAAGGAGGTTGAATGACGTCGATTGGACCGACGTTTTACGTTTTATTTGTTTCAAAGACTTTGTTGTTTGCTTTGTTTTTGTTGTTTATGTATGTTGTGTTTTGTTGTTGTTGAAGAACATTCATATATGTTTTCAACTGATTAATGGATGATACCTTTAATATGAGTTTGTATATTCTTGTTTGAGCATGCATTTAGTATCTTTTTAGATATTTTTGATGAAGTAGATATTGACCAGGAATTTACTTTGTTGGAGTTCACGTGATGAACGATGTTTTGTTAGAAGATTATATGGTTGTTTGGGCTGCGCTCGATGTTGAGCTGCCTACGTACCATTATTTGCGGGATCAAGCCGATTCGTAGTTCTGAAAATCATTTTTTTGTTTTATGTCGTTGGTGGCCCCCAGTTCGATGTTAGATCGGAGATGGGACATCGAAGTTAACTATAATATCTTTTTAGGTTGTAGGCATTCCACGGTCTTAATTCGGGGCGTCCCGTTTTGCATTTTTCTAGTTTGTAGACGCCGTCGCGAACTTCTTTCGTTATTTTGTACGGGCCTTACCATCGCGTTCCTAATTTCCCTGCGCCATTTTCTTTTGTTCCATCGAACACCTTTCGTAGCACTAGGTCGCCGATTGAGAAGCTGCGGCTTCTTACATTTGAGTCGTAGTAACGAGCAGCGGATTGCTGGTAGTTCTGGATGGGTACCGCAGCTCGTTCTCGACGTTCTTCGATCATGTCCAGATGTTCGAGCAACATTGCCTTGTTTATCTCGACGTTATCGGGGCATATTCCTCGTCGCTGAGACGGGACCTCGATCTCGGGAGGTATTACTGCTTCGATTCCGTACGATAGGGAGAAAATTTTTTCTTGGGTTGTTGTATGGGGCGTTGTTCGGCACGCCTAGAGCATGCCGTTCAGTTCTTCGCTCCATTTAGTTTTTTTGAGGTCAAGTCTCTTATTTAAGTTGTTTACTATCGTTTTGTTCGCGGCTTCGGCATGCCCGTTGCACTTTGGGTATCGAGGGCTTGCGAACTTTAACTTGATCTTCCACTTGTCGCAGAAATCTTTGATAACCTTCGAGATGAATTGGGGGCCGTTATCGGTGATTATTTCGTATGGGAGACCGTGTCGACAAACGATATTTTTCCAAATGAAGTTCGTCACCGTGGTTCCAGTGATATTTTGGTAGGCTTCGGCTTCAGTCCATTTGGTAAAGAAATCGGTCATCACTAGTAAGAATCGAAGTTGTTCTGGTTCTGACGAGACGAAGGGTCCCACTATATCCACGGACCACTTCATGAATGGATACGGCGAATATATGGTTGACAATTTTTGTGTCGGTTGATGCAACATAGGTGCATGCCGTTGGCACCTGTCACACCTTGCTGCTAACTATTCGATGTCGCAAATGATAGTTGGCCAGAAATAACCATGGTTTTTTATTTTGATTGCTAAGGATCATCCACCGGAATGGTTTCCGCATGACCCGTCGTGAGATTTCTTGAGAATGATCGAAGCTTCTTTTGGCGATGCGCCTAATAGATACTGCTCACTGAAGGTTCTCTTAAAGAGTTTTCCTTCCATGATGCAATAGCGCGAGCTCCGGGCTTTCAACTTTCGAGCTTCCCATCTTCCGGGTGGAAGTTCCCCGTTCTCGATGTAATTGTATATCGGAGTTCTCCAATCTGGTCTGCTTTCAAGCTCGTCCTGGAAAGCTTTTTGTGATTTGTTCACCTCGTGAACAGGTATTTCTTCGGGAATCGAGTGAGCAGGTACCGTCCTAGCGCTGCCTGATCGGGTTCTCCGAGAGGACTCGCCTGGAGTCCTCTAGTTCTGTGGAGCTTCGAGTGACTCATCGTCAGGTTCTTGAGTGTGTCCCCTAGATTTACTGCAAGTGATGATCAGAGCAACCAGCAGGAGATCGTCTTCGTTGTTGGTGATCCCTCTCCGAGGGATGTCTACACAGGGTCGATCTATTCCTTCTACCGGAATTACTCTTCTTAAGGTTGGATTTGACGTTGATGCTAAGGCAGCGAGGGCGTCTGCTGATGTGTTTTCTCCCCTTGGAATTCTTGTAAGCTCGAATGCGTCGAATTGTTGTGCAATTTCCCTTAGTACTGCTAGGTAGGCTTCCATCCTTTTGTTTTTAGCCTCATACTCGCCGTGAAATTGGCTAGTGACGAGCTGTGAGTCGCTGAAGGCTCTTATCTTCCGGGCTCCGATGCTTTGGGCGAGTCGTAGTCCGGCGATCAGGGATTCATACTCGGCTTCATTGTTTGACGCGTTGAAGCCTAAACGGAAAGATTGTTCGATCATCTCTCCAGTTGGGGATTCGAGTTGTATTCCAACACCCGACCCCTGCTTCGATGAGGCTCCATCGACATGGAGTTTCCATTTCCAGTTCTTGTCATCAGTGTCAGTTTCGCTGGGAACGAGCTCGATGATAAAATCTGCTAGTACTTGTGCTTTCGAGCTCGTTCGTGTCTTGTACTCTATGTCGTACTCTCCGAGCTCGAATGCCCGCTTTGCTAATCTTCCGGATTGGCTTGGGCTATGTAGGACCGTGCGTAACGGTTGCGACGTCATTACCATGATTGTATGGGATTGGAAATATGGCCTCAATTTCCGTGCGGCGTTCACCACTGCTAGGGCCATTTTTTCCATTATGGGATATCTTGTTTCGGCGTCGAACAGAGATCTGATGACGTAGGACACTGGTTTTTGTTCGTTGTTTTCTTCGCGAACTAGAACTCCGCTTACTGCGTGTTCAGAAGTCGCGACATATAGGTATAGAAGTTCGCCGTGAACCGGTTTAGATAAGATAGGGGGTTCGCTTATGTAAGCTTTAAGCTCATTGAGAGCGGCGTCGCAATCAGCGTTCCATTCGAACTTTTTGTTTCCTTTAAGAAGCTTGTAAAATGGAAGCATCGATCCGTTGATCTCGATATAAACCGGTTTAGCGCAGCGATCTTTCCCGTGAGTCTTTGTACGTCTTTAATCGACTTCGGGGGCAGAGTTTCGATAAGCGCTGAGATCTGTTTAGGATTGGCTTTGATCCCTCTTTTGGTCACGAGGTATCCCAGAAATTCTCCAGATGCCACGAACGTACATTTGGTCGGGTTTAGTTTCATTCCAAACTTATTGAGGATGTTGAAGCACTCTTGGAGTTGAAGAACGTGGTCGTTGGCTAATGAGGACTTCACTAGCATGTCGTCTATGTAAACCTCCATAGTTTTTTCCAGTTGGTTGGAGACCATTTTATTTACCAGCCTCTGTTAGGTTGCTCCGGCGTTCTTCAATCCTAAGGGCATTACTTTATAACAGTATGTCCCTCGCTCGGTGATCATGAGTATCTGGTTGTATCCGAAGAATGCGTCCATGAAGGAGAGTAGCTCGTGACCCGCTGTAGCTTCGACCAATCGGTCTATATGGGGCAATGGGAAACTGTCTTTCGGGCAGGCTTTATTTAGATCTGTGAAATCAATGCAGACTCTCCACTTCCCATTCTTTTTCTTTACGACGACTGGGTTGGCGAGTCAGTCCGGGTATTGAACTTCACGAATCAATCATATTTTCAATAGTTTATTGACTTCGTCGTTTACTGCTTTAGCTCTTTCTGGCCCAAGCTTTCTTCCTTTCTGTTTGATCGGCTTAAATGTGGGGTCGACGTTTAGGTCGTGCGATGCGACGTTGATATCGATGCCAGGCATGTCAGCAGCGGACCATGCGAACGTGTTGATATTATTTCTTTGAAAGATTATTAGGTCGTCCCTGATCTTTGGTTGGAGATCGCGTCCAATGCTAACGCATTTCTCTGGGGACTGCGTCATAGAACCAAAATCGGGATCACTCTTTCGGTAAGGTTGATATGGACTCTGATCCGGAAGGATAGAGAACTAGTGGGATGAATGGTGACACAAAGGGTTGCGGAAGGCCCGATGATACTACCAGACTTCAATTGTTGCCGGATGTGACGCACCGGTCCAACAAAGGAAGGATCGAAACTTGGAGATAACCTCACCAAGAAACTAGAAATGTTCTAAGCAAAGAACAAAGAGTAAAAACTCAAAAAGAAGAAGAAATTTCGTTGTTGTTATTGCCATGATCAAAGATTACATTTTATAGTACTTTGAGTCAAAGAGAAATAAAAGAAAGTGCAGAAAACAATGCATAGAAAACACAAATTTGACTATATCTAGTCAAAGTGTGGAAAACAAGGAGGACTGGTCAATGCACGGTCTCAGATGTTGACTAGTCCAGATTCAGAAATATGTCCAGGTTCATGCTGGTCGTGCACACCATGCTGGGAAGGATACGGACACACGCGGGACGATCCACACATGTCTGAATTCGCGAGAACTGAACATCACCTGATTTGTACATGGCATAACTCTCTCATCTGAATTCCGTTTGATCTGATTCTTCTTCGAGGAGTTCCATAATTGAGTTGAGCATATTCTCCAAGTGGTTTCAAGCGAAGAGACATCATGGTTTAAAAGATATGCTTCAAACAATGAACATATGTCTGTGTTGCTTCTCGGGTGGTTTGATGGTCGAACCAGCTCGGAAGGTCGAACCAACTTGCACAGCTCGTCCGGGTGAGTGTTAGTCCAGCTCAGGTCGTCCATGATAGTGTCAGTCCAGCTCACTTGAGTATTCAGCTCATCCAAGATTTCATAGATGATAAGGGAATTGGCATAATCTGATGAGAAAACCTCGGTTAGGTCTAGCTGGTCGACAAGGTCACCACCTTGGGCCATGTCCATGAACCAAGAAGGACGGTGCTGGATTTTGGGTGCATCATACTCTCCCTCTTCAAAAGGATTTGTCCTCAAATCCATTTTACCTGTATCAAAAGGAAATAAATCAGATTCAATGAAATTAAAATTCAAGAAAAATTCAGTGAATGAAAAGTTTGGACAGAAACTTCCTTGGTGGTCTGAACCCATTTCCATCAAGTATGTATGGTTCCATGTTCCATGAACACAAGTCCTTAGGCGTTCACCAGTTCTTGCTCTCCTTGGAAGCTGATCATGCTTATCCTGTTCATCCAAAACAACTAGAGAAACCACATCAAATCTGCGAAAGAAATAATCAAAAGATTTCTCTATCCTTAAGACATCAAAAACAGGATCCAAGCTCTTAGGATAATCATCAAGCACGTGGGTATACATCAAGCAAGTGAACTGATTGCCAAAAATCGGTTTACTAATTTCAAAATCAGGCCAAGGTGTGAAACTGTTAGAAAAAGACTGAGACAATGCTAAATCTGAAAGCTTTTCATCATGAACGAAATCAAAAGGTTTCTTTGAATGAAGTAATTTCGGTTCATGCTCTTTCTTACACCAAATCTCTTTCAAATCACAGATTAATGAAAACAAATCATGAAATGGTTTAAGCAAAACGTTTTTCAAGCAAGTAAAGATTTGTTTTTGCTTAGAAATTCTCGGTTTCAAAACATTTTCAAGAAGAGAAGGGACAATCAACCCTTGATCCTTACAGTGCTTTTGGTTTGGACAGGAGGTGGACTGAGGAAACACCTTTGGTTCAGGGCTGACAGATTCCTCCAACAGTTTCAGTTCCTGTGACAAAGAAACAAGACTACTCGGCTGTACCGGTTCAAGATGGTTAACTTCATCACAAAACTGTTTATTTTCAAGCACCATATCAGAATAAGAAAGTAAACACTTAGCTCCCAAGAAGTCTCTGAGAAAGATTTGTGTCAGACCTGACTGTGTAGATTGATCTCCTGGTCGCTAAGGTCGGGTTTGAAGCTGATCAGATCGGCTAACTTCCCATTGAAGCAGGTGCAGAACAGGTTTGACCGGTTTTGGAGAATGGATCATAACTTCATGATTCCGTTGCCATTTTTCCTGATATTGAGCTTTCTGGAAAGAGGAGAGATTCATCTTAAATCCTATGATCGGCTTTGGCTCAGGCCGCTTCTTCACAAGGCTTGAATCTGCTTCAAAAGCTGGGTACTCGCACATAGATGGACTGGGAAACCGCCTGTTTGAAAAATTCATAACTCCTTCCTCCGTGAAGCTTTTCATGTGATTCCAAGCCTCAGTGAATCCTTGGGGAGTTGGCTTTCTAGGAAAATTGAAGTCAAGACGAAAGACGTTCTGGAAGTCGAGATACCCTTCGTGGACTGAACCTCTGTTGCTGGCATCTCCAAGGTAGCTGGTTTGGACAACAATGCTTCTCCAAAACTCAGGCTGTTGGGTGCGATCAGTGCTTTCATTCAGAGGCTGAACCTGTCTTTCCTGGATACTCAAAACAAACACTAAAAGACCAGGATCATATGTGCAAGAGAGAT
This sequence comes from Raphanus sativus, assembly GCF_000801105.2. Taxonomy (NCBI): domain Eukaryota; kingdom Viridiplantae; phylum Streptophyta; class Magnoliopsida; order Brassicales; family Brassicaceae; genus Raphanus; species Raphanus sativus. The sequence continues at coordinate 21,448,057 of NC_079514.1, read as the reverse complement.
ACTTGTTCAAATCAAAAATCAAGATATCTTTTCCAAGAACAAGTAGCACACATTTCAGCCTTTCAAGATGATCATCAAAATAGATGTTACAGACCAGAATTTTCTCAAGACATGCAAAAATATTAGACATTTTCAGAAAGTGCATATCCTGCTCAACATCTGAACACACAAGCTTAAGTTCAGATTGAGAAACATTTATCTAAGACTTAAGAGACTTATCAAAGAATGTGTTGTAAACCAAAATATCATCAAGGCTCAAAATAACACATTGATCACGAGATGATCTCAAAAGATGCCAAGTTTTATCAGTTTCAAAACACACAAGATCAGGCTACAAAACATAATCACAAGAATCAAGATCACAAAAATCATTTTCAGTTCTAAGTGATTCATGTTCCAGCAATTTCTTAACCAAAATTCCGTCCAAGGCACAAGAGGATGCAAATAAATTATCAGTGATCAGTGCATGAATATAAGAACTCAGATCAAAGTCATTTCCTTTGAAAACAAACGAATAAAAAGAGTTTCTAGCACAGAAATCGGTTTGTTGCAAACTATGATCAAATGACTTTTCAAGAGAATGAAAACCTTTGTTGTGTTTCAAGAACTGATCAAAGCTCAAAATTATTCCAGAATTGATGCCATTGACATTTTGAAAACATTGTTGATCAAGAAGTTCATCAGGTTTAAAATTTTCAAAAGAATTAATTATGTTTTCAAAAACAGATTTTGAAACACAAAATTCTTTCATCTTGTCAAGACCAAAACGAGTCACATCATGAGAACTGATCTTGACAAACATTTCAGGCAGATAATTAAGCAAATCAGAGTTCTCACTGTGCTTTTGAAGATCAGGAGACAAAGGGAGAGGATATGTGCCGGGATCAAAGCATAAATGACTCTCCATAGCTATGGATGTGATGCTTGTTGCTTCCTCATCAAAGACTGGACCAGGGTCGTCCTCCTCATCGAAGATAGGACCTAGATCATCATCCAAAGGTTTCCTAGTGCCAGGAAGTCGTCCATGATGTGGATGGTTGAATGGCTCTTCCTCAAAAACCTGTTGAGACAAAACAAGACTACTCGGAAGCTCCGGTTGCAAAACAGTTAGTTCTACAATAGTCTCTTCATCATCATTCATAAACTCAGTTTTAAAATAAGGAAGATCACAATTTTCTTCACAAGACATCAGATTATCAATCAGCTCTTCTTCATATTCATCAAAAGTAGGTAATGAATCTGAAAAATATTTAAACTCTTCAACATGGTTTTCAGATTCACCTTGGGTTTTCTCAGTGATGAATAGAAATGGGTCAGCTGCTGGGGCACGTGTGGATGTGCTCTTCTCATGGATCTTACTGGCGTCCTTTAGGGCTTTCATCATGCCCTTCTCAAAGTAGTCACTAAACTCTTGGACATCAAACTGAAAAGATCGCCTTTTTGGAACAGATTCTCCTTTGGACGATTTGACTTGTTCCTTGCTCCTCCTCTTTGGCTTTTCCTGCACACTAACAAACTCATCAAAATTGTTCAAAGAATATTTAAATGGAGTTTGAGAGACAGATGATCGTGGATACTTCTCCTTGCTACTTCTCCGGTGAAGACCAAACATTGTAACCTGAAAATCTCAACACAAAAGTTAGTAGATAAAATTCCTCACTCTCTCAAGTGTTTAATCTCACCCACTCAAGTGTTTTCTCTCAGATTTATGGTGATCACACAGTTTCTTCTCAAGGTTCTAAGAGAACAGATCAAAGAATCCAATGGGAAAATTCACGCAAGATCAAAGGTTTAAGATAGAAAGATAAGAGATTTCAAAGGGGAACCCGCCTTAACCACCTCAAAGGCCGGATTTCTCTTCGGCCAGCAGGCTTTCTCTTCCACCACCACACCACAAACAATCAAACTTTGAAACTTTCTTTTTTTTTTTTTATATAATCTTTTTTTTTTAATGCATAAACTTAGATCTTTTTTTTTTATGGGGGTAATGAGAGGCCCGGGTTCAAGATAGATAGATGAAGAAGTGTTTAGAAGAAATGGAGAGATGAGAAAGATGGATAGAAAAAGAGTTACCGGAAGAGTGGCTCTGATACCACTTGATAGAACCAAAATCGGGATCACTCTTTCGGTAAGGTTGATATGGACTCTGATCCGGAAGGATAGAGAACTAGTGGGATGAATGGTGACACAAAGGGTTGCGGAAGGCCCGATGATACTACCAGACTTCAATTGTTGCCGGATGTGACGCACCGGTCCAACAAAGGAAGGATCGAAACTTGGAGATAACCTCACCAAGAAACTAGAAATGTTCTAAGCAAAGAACAAAGAGTAAAAACTCAAAAAGAAGAAGAAATTTCGTTGTTGTTATTGCCATGATCAAAGATTACATTTTATAGTACTTTGAGTCAAAGAGAAATAAAAGAAAGTGCAGAAAACAATGCATAGAAAACACAAATTTGACTAGATCTAGTCAAAGTGTGGAAAACAAGGAAGACTGGTCAATGCGCGGTCTCAGATGTTGACTAGTCCGGATTCAGAAATATGTCCAGGTTCATGATGGTCGTGCACACCATGCTGGGAAGGATACGGACACACGCGGGACGATCCACACATGTCTGAATTCGCGAGAACTGAACATCACCTGATTTGTACATTGCATAACTCTCTCATCTGAACTCCGTTTGATCTGATTCTTCTTCGAGGAGTTCCACAATTGAGTTGAGCATATTCTCCAAGTAGTTTCAAGCGAAGAAACATCATGGTTTCAAACAATGAACATATGTCTGTGTTGCTTCTCGGGTGGTTTGATGGTCGAACCAGCTCGGAAGGTCGAACCAACTTGCTCAGCTCGTCCGGGTGAGTGTTAGTCCAGTTCAGCTCGTCCATGATAGTGTCAGTCCAGCTCACTTGAGTATTCAGCTCATCCAAGATTTCATAGATGATAAGGGAATTGGCATAATCTGATGAGAAAACCTCGGCTAGGTCTAGCTGGTCGACAAGGTCACCACCTTGGGCCATGTCCATGAACCAAGAAGGACGGTGCTGGATTTTGGGTGCATCACTGCGGATCTAGGGAAACAGTACATGCGAGATCCTTCTCAGGATCTCTTGTCCAGGGATCTCGTACCACTGGTTTGTTTGCTCCTTGCGGGAACATCATGCGATATTCTGCCATGTAGCAAGATCAAGATTGTTTTGGATTTCCGTAGATGGTCTTTTCCCCGGTAGGGGATATGAAATTTACGCATTGGTGATAAATCGAGGGGACCACCTGCATTTGGTGGAGCCAAGGTCGTCCTAAGACAGCATCGAACGGCGAGAGGTCGTGCATCACGGAAAACTCTGTTTCTTTTTTGAGGTCTTGTGTCTTAACGGCGATCGCTATGTTTCCTAATAGGGGCATCCTACTTCCACCTCCAAAGCTGTAGAGAGGGGGAGCGTATTTATTGATCGCTAAATCAGGTCGACTGATTTTCTCGAAGGTATCATGCGATAGCAAATTGGCTACGCACCCGGAATCGATGAGAACTTTTGAGAAAGAGACGCCAGCAAGTTCTATTGTGATGATCAGAGCATCATCGTGGGGCGTATCGAGCTCGACATTCTCGTAAGGGAGGAAGGTTATTGTGCTTTCGTTTAAGGTCTCCTTTCCGAGCCTATGATTGTCTCTTGTGTTGTGAGATGGAGCGTCGCCTGCGGGTTTCTTGGAAACCGCGGGCTGTTTCTATCTCGAGTTATTGGATCTTTGTCTGCGTTGGGCGGGATCCATAATCGTGCTTAGAAAACCTAGATCGGGTTCTTAGCAAGGATGTTTTTCGTTTATCTTCCCCACAGTCGGCGCCAAAATGTAGAACCTAAAATCTACACTTAGTATTTTGTAGTGTTTGTAAAGTAAACTAGGGAAGTGACAAAAGATGTAGGAAACAATATCCTTAGAACACAACGATGTAATCGGAATTCGGTTGACAAAAATAGACTTTTATTGATGAAGAGGTCGATTACAAGGAATAACAAAGAGATTGACTATAACAAGGAGATCGATCAATATTAAGATCTAAGACGAAGTGAGAAAGGTGAAAATGTGTGGTGTGCTCTCTCTCTAGGGTTTTCGCTGTCTCTTTAGCACTGATCTCTTCTCCCTTTTATAAGCTCCACTCCTCTATTCTTGCAACTGTCTACGCGACCTTCTCGACTTTGGCGACCTTCTCCACCACTTCGTTGACATCGCTATGGGCCTTATTTTCATGGCCCATCCGTTTAGATCATCGCATGTTTAGTTGAAGTCCAGCGTCTTCCGCGGGCTTCACCTTCGCAGCCGTTTCCGAATTAGGCCCAATAACCTTAGGGACCAAAATTGGGTCCAACAATGGTGTGAGGATGATAGTGCTCAAATTACCTAGTAGAGCTTACTCTCTCAAATAAGAGGTACAGCTGTAGTACTTAGGGATTGAATCACGAGGAGCTAGGGAACCAATTAAATAAAATCTACTAATCAATCCTAGGTGAAGTTGGTTTATATGATGGAAATAAAAGTAACAATTCCTAAAATGAGCAAGGTAGTTGCTCTAACTAACAATATGATGGGTTGCTTAAATGTGATAAAGATTGCTAGACATAGGGCTTTTATTCAGGAATGGAGATTATAATTTCTATAAATGCTTTAACAAGTTGCTTGCATGATACTATATATCTCAGCCGCTTAACATATGTGATGAATCACTGGTTAAAATATCTAGATCTCTGGCCACACCTTTCGCATGATGACACAGAAAAAGAGTCGGTCGATATCCTTTTGAGATATCGAGCGATACACTTTCGCAGCGCCGATCGATTCACCTGTCGGGATATCGATCGACGGCTTCTAGATATGCCTAGGCGCGAGCCGATAATTAACACTAGGTCTCAAGGAGGGTTGTCGCTCTTCTCAACGGGAGACAAGCTAGCTCAAATGGATAATTCAAGGTAATCAAAGATCCTAGTGATCTATATTGTAGTTAGCTAATCTAGAACAAGCATAGGGTGCAATCCATTTGATGAGTACCACAATTTAGCAATTATAGTTTGGGGCTAATCCCACAAACCTATTTAAACCCTAGATCTAACAAGTAGACTACTCAGACATAGCTAAGCAATTCATGACAATGGATAGATGAAATAATTGCATAGATAGAAATAAGTAGAAATACAAAAGGAGATGAGAAATCTCTCCAATCTCTCAAAACAATATAAAACTCTAGTTTCTCTCTCACACTCTCTACTTTTCTCTTGAGTTGTCAAAAGCTTGCTTCTTTCGAAGTTTCCGTCAAAAAACACTTAGCAGGAATATTTAAGCATTTCCATTAGGTTAAAAACTCGTCAGAGGTAATCTCGTAATTTGGTGAAGTCTTGGTGAAGTAGTCGGCTAAACCATTTCGTCCTCGATATCGATCAATAACACTGATGTGTATCGATCGATTATAATCTTCTAGTACGCGGATCTTCTCAGCTACATCGATCGACAACTCTGGATGAGTATCGATCGATTATAATCGCAATGTTGACTTCCGACTTGGTCTTGAATGGTCAACTCGGGTATATCATCTCTTGTACTCCAAAATGCTCCAAAACATCACTTTCTCACGAAATGCTCCTGAACCTGAAAACATACCTAACAGGCTAGAAAACTGATTAAATATATAATAAAATACTATTATACCATGGTTTAAAACGGGTAAAATCCATGGTATATCAACTCCCCCAGACTTACTCCTTTGCTTGTCCTCAAGCAAAAACAGTAGTCCTTGGAAAAGGTTTGAAAACAGCAGGAACTCAAAGATTCAAAATATTGAAGTCATCACTCTATGGGTTTGCAATCCATGTCTAAACATCCTAATCACAGAAGTGCATTATGCCTTATCCTAGCTTAGCAACCAAACTCATCTAGTCAACAACTTAGCAAATCTCATCTGACATTCCCCTCTACTAACCTCATAAAATAAAAGTGCAGGCTTTACCTTGGGAGTATCGATCAAAGGACACATGGATTCAACTCCAACAAAGATCTGAACACACATGTAGTCTTCTCTGATCCCTTTCTCCCCTCATCTCTCTTCTCTGAATCTCTTATTAGTTTCAATTTCAACAGGTTTCGATGCCACAAAGGTCATCTAGTCCATCTCATTGACATTTGCATTGTAACTCATATATTTTTGACAAAGTGTAGCGAATAATGGGTTCTTTGGTAATTTACCTATCCCTCGTTTCCACAATGTGTGATCATCCTTGAGATTTAGAATACTGGGGTGGCAGGAGACACTCCTACCCCTCTGCCTCTCAAGAAATCATTTCAATCTTTTATAACATAAACTTAGATCTTGAGACGCTGAAGAGAGAGAAGGAAGGGAACCAAAAACACACAGACTTTTTACCTTCCAGACTTGTAAGAGGATTCCGATCCAGTGATTTCCAAGCCCCAAGATAAGCAAATAAATCAGTATTAGTGTTGGAGGTCAGCTTTGGTTCCTTCAAAAAATCTTAGCTAGTGAATATAGATGACAGGTTGATCCACTTTAGCATCTTCAGTACTATTTGCGATCAGTAATCTAGAATGGAGTGGTCAGACAATCAAATATAAATCTATATCAATGTTCCTATTTAATACTCATGCGAAAAATAATTTTGAAAAACAATTTGAATAAAAACCAAAATAAAAACACATATTAGTAAACTCCCCCCCAGACTTAAATTACACTGTCCCAGTGTAACACAGCCGGTGGTGAGGTAAAGAAAATAAATTATAATTAATAAATATAACAAGTTAGAATGAATAGTAAATGTCGGTCGTGTGGTGTCGAGCGATATGAATGGTAAATGTCGAGCGATATGAATGGTAAATGTCGGTCGACCGAATTATCATTCTACTTGGATCTAATAAAAACTGCAAAATAAATCCGAAAAATAAAAGCAAAAATGAAAAATAATAAAACAAAGGAAAATAAAAGAAAACCTAATAGTGGGTTGCCTCCCACTCAGCGCTTTGTTATAGTCATTTAGCTTGACTGTGGTAGGTAGTGACTCATGGGGTGCAGAAACTGCTGATTACTGGACAGCAATCATCAATCTTGTGTCTCCTACTGTTGAACCATGTGGCAGCGAAGCTTCTTGTTGCATCATCTGACCTTAGTTGTTTCTTATCTATCTTGAGGACTGTATCTTGAAGCTTCCTCACAGAATTTTCAATGAATTCGATGTTGCCAACCTTCCTGTCGATGGTCTGGTAGGTATATACGGACAATTCCTTCAGCTTGCTCTGTAATGCATCGATCTTGTCATGAATAAACTGATCTCGGTAACTGATCTCGGTATGCTAAGGACTCGGTGTCGATCGACGCTACTAAATGCGCGTCGGTCGTTTCGCTGAGAGTTCCGTCGGTCGACTCAGTATCAACTGTGTCGAGCGATGCTGAACGTTGTCCTTGATACTGCAAAGCACGTATATCTCCCTTCATTTGGCGAGTGGTTCTGCATAGGCTGTTTACTCGTCCGTGAACAGTGTCATCAATGGTATCACAGGTCCCGTTGAGTCTCTTTTCCATGGCATCCATAGCCTCGTACAGCTCATGTTTGATTTCATCAACTTCTGCTGTAGTGCATGCTCTCTTCGCTGGTGGTGGCTCGATGTCGATCGATATTGGTCTAGGCCTGTCAATCGATGTTGCGTTTCTGTCACGAAGACCAAGATGATCTTGAACTATGCCCATGTCTTGTTGTAGCTCGTTCAGCTGCTGTGACAGTGTGTCCTGGTATCGCAGGATAGGTGAGCTGAATTTTTCATGCTTTTGCTCTTATGCTTTCATCCTATCTTCTAGTGCTGCGAACCTTGTGTCGATCGACGGTGAATACAGTGTGTCGATCGATGGAAAAGTAGCATTCTTAGCTTGATCTTTCTTGCGAATTGATGCTAGCTCTTTCTGTAGAAGATCCATCCTCTTGCTTAACCATTCGATATTGTTGTTGAGAGGGTTGTAGATGTCTCCAATCTGTGTATTGATATAAGCGATCTCACATTCATCTTTCTTAGGTGATGAACATTCTGGTCGGTCTTTGGATGTAGTCTTGTCGATGTCAATCGATGGTACAAGTATTCTGTCGATCGATATTGGTGGCGTAGCCTCCTTCTCAAGCATGGTTAATATGTTTCCAAGCTCCACTCTTATCTCAGTCATATCATTCTGGAAGTCCTTGTAACTGACATCCAAAGGCTGGAAAGTGTCTTCCACCAATGTATGCATGTTTGCCTCAAGGTGTGTCTGAGCTCTCCATACATCAGTCACCATATCATCTATCTCCTCTCTACTGTAGGGTACTGGTGGTGGTTTGTATGCATGGTAAGGGCGTGTGTGTACTGGAAGGCGTAAGCAACCTCTGTGAAAAAGTGATGCTCTCTTTAGAATTCTCCTTATTTGCTCCTTGGTAACATGGATGATTTCACCATCAACTCCTCTAGCATAGCCAAACTCATCTCTGTAGACACCATATTCATCCTTTGCTTCCCATTTGAATCTCCTGGATCCATCAATATTGAAGGCACGTCGTCCAAACTCCAATCGTCTGTCGGGCGATCTGACTCTTTGTATGTCGATCGATCCGGGATATCCGCCGTCAATCGATGGTGATGAAACAATGTCGATCGATGGTGAACTCCTGGGTTGACCGAAGGTATGAGGAACTGTATCCTCCCTTGTGGTGATGTGGTGGTTGTCCTGGACGTGAGCTAGGATGTCTGGATGGCCACGTTGCTGTGTGAACATGTTTTCTGGTCCATTAGCAACTTGGAGGATGTCTGCTATGTCTTCCCTGGTTATGTGCATAACTCTTCCATCCATTGCTCTTGCATAGCCATCTGTGTCCCTGAAAATTCCAAATTCATCAGGTGTTAGTGAAAGGTTCCTGATATCATAAGATTCATGAAATCGAGATTGAGCTCTGTTGATGGCGTCGATCGATGGTGATGTGGTGGTGGCGGTTGATGGCGCACGTCTAGCTGCATGGTTGGATCGATTGTTCATGGTGTTGCAGTCCTCCATTGAAAAATTGCTGAATGCTGGAAGTTGTTGGGTAAAAGGTGTAGAGGTTTGAATTTTCGTGGCTGGAGTTGTCCTAATCAGTGAAATTCCGATTTTGTCCTTTAAGTCGTCCAGGTTAATATTGATCGATGTGGTACTGGTTATGTCGATCGATGGACGATGTCGTTTTGATGGATGTAGTAGGTAATCGATCGATGGTGGGCGTTTGATGTCGATCGATTGTGGGAATCAATTTGCAAATCTGTCATTCTCTAAGTAATTTTCCCAAGCTCTGTCTTCCCAGTAGTCTGCATCATGTTCTTCACTGTGGTCTCCACTATGGAAAGAGGTGGCTATGTCTACTGCAAAACTCTCATGAAATCCGCTATCTGCCCAACTCCTTACTGAGTAATCATCTTCCTTTCGGCTGGGTGGGATGGCGAAATTCGGGTAGCAATGATCTGGTATATCGAGTTCATCATCTGGTGAGTCTCTGTCGATCGATGATCTATGTTTGTTGTCGATCTCCCCTGACTTACTGGTGTCGATCGATGATGTTAAGGTGCTGTCGATCGATCCCGAGTACTCTGTCTCGTACTCGACTTCACAATGACAAACTGCAATGATACCAGGATCATCATCTTTTACCACTGATTTGGCGGGTGGTTTGCCAAGCTTGACAGGGTCGTAGTGGATATCTGGATCTATCAGAGTCAAGCAAATCATGTTGGTGTTCATGTCACATATGGCTCCTACTGTAGCCATAAATGCTCTTCCAAGTAAGAGGGAAGAGTTCCAATTTAGCTTGATGTCTAGGACATGAAAATCCACAGGGACGATAGCATTACCAATATGTACTTCCAGGTCTCTGATGAAGCCTCCAGAGTTTTTCTGCGTGTAATCCACAAATGTAAAGATCTCTGGTGAAGGCTCTACTTGCAGGCCCAGATGGTCTGCCATGACCTTTGGTAAGATGCTGACTGATGAACCAGTGTCACATAGTGCATGACGAAATTCAATCCCTTGTACTACACAGGGTATTGCAAACTTCCCAGGATCACTCTTCTTCTTCAAAGTAATCCTTTTCCTCATATCTTCTCTGACATTGTCAAACCTTCTTCTAATGTCATTTTCAGTCTCCCTTGTTTCTCTGAAGAACATCCACAATCTGCTTGTGAAGTAAACCTCCTCAAAAGGTTTTTCTGGTGGGATTCTGATAACTCTCTTAGTGAAACCATCAATCTCTTTTTCATTAGCTTCCCTCTTAAGGTTCTTAGGAATCTTCTCCTTCCTACTCCTTAACCTTCTTCCTTCAGTTCCCTCTGATGTAGGTGTAGTGTCTGAAGGGTTACCAGTAATCTCTGTAGGGTTAGCTTGTGGTTTCGGTTTGGGTCTGAGTGCATTGATTTGGTTGCTTTCTATCGATGGTAGTTGCACTCGGTATGTGAGAGGTGCGTGTCGATCGATAGGTGGAGAAAAGGGTCGATCGATACGTTTCTCATCTTTGTGTCGATCGATGAGTGGCTCGTCTCGTCGGTCGATATCTTCGTAGGTGTGGGTGGGTGGGTATGCATGAGAAGCCGTGAATTCAGCATGTGTCAATATCTAACCGCGTTGCAATCTGCAGTCGTATCCGGAAATGGCATTTGATGTCGATCGATGTGGACTTGTTGGTGTCGATCGACACCATTGTGATCCACCGAAAATAGTGAACTTTCCACATCGAAGTCTCCTTCTAGCTTCTCCTGTTTCACTACTTGCCATAAATCATCATCTATAATGGCATTCACGTGGTGTTTCCTATTTCCTTCCCCTACTTCCTTAGAAGTTCCAATCCTCCTGATAGAGTCTTCAGTCTGGACAATCTGTGTCTCAAGTTTCTTAACTTGAGTGCAAATGGTGTCTATCCTTGTGGTCAGATTGTTGAAGACAGAGCCAATCTTCCCATTGAAGTCTACTGTAAGCTTCTGCTGACCTTCTAGAACTCTATCAATCATGGCATCAAACTAACTCTCCTGAGTGGGTGGTGGTGGGTTTTGGTTAGCTGAGTTGCCGTAGTTCCTTGTGTTGGTGAAGGGTTTCTGATACTGTGAACTCTGGTTGTAGTTACTCTTCTGACCACTGCCAAAAAAAGTTTCTGTTTCCACTCTGGTTTCCATATCTCTGAATACCAGTACCTCCAATGTAGTTCACATCTTCCTCTGTATCATCTTTTCTAGCCTCTCCTTCTTTAGCTGAGCAGACTGGCTGCCCAAGAAATGCATGTAAAGCATCTATCTTGGCTCTGACTTCATTCATCTGGTCTTCTCCGATAGCTGAAACCGCTTTCTTCTTGTCAGAGTCAGTGTTCTTGGTGCTGCTGCTGTTGGCTAGGTTCTCAATAAGTCTCACAGCCTCTATTGGATTCCTAGTGTTGAAGTTCCCCTCGCTAGCAGTATCAAGAGCCATCTGATACCTCAAGGCGATACCTCTGTAGAAAGTGCTTAGCAGCTGTACTTCATTGAATCCATGGTGTGGACAGTCTCGCTGGAAGAACTTAAATCTGATCCACGCGTCTTTAAAAGTCTCACTAGGCTTTTGCGCGAAAGAGGCGATTTTGCTCCTTAAGTCTTCAGCGCGTGCCTCATCAAAGAAATTACGCAGGAAGGCGTTTTTGATGTCGGCCCATGATGTTAGTGATCCGGTAGGTAGCTGCTTGAGCCAGTGCGAAGCTTCTCCACTCAGTGAGTATTTGAAGAGCTTGCAGAGTAGGTAGTCCTCAGGGACTACATCCATACGAATAGCAGCGATAAGATCCTCGAACCTCTCCAGATGGTCCATAGGATGCTCGTGTGATAGCCCAGAATAAGGTATCTGAGACACGAGAGAGTAGTACTGAGGCTTGAGCTCGAAGTTCGGCTTCTGAATATCTGGAAGTCGAATAGCTGATTTGTTGGTGTAGTACTCGTCTAGACGATTGTAGTCTGCCAACGATCGTGTTTGAGCTTCTCCTGTAGCCTCAGCTTCAGGCTCAGGGATTATGTTTCCCTGTGCATCTAGCTTCTGACCTGTTGCATTACGCAGATGACCATCTTGGTCATACATGTTTCCATTCTCGCCCTGCGTGAGGATAAAAATCGCGACCATGCTTCGTGGAATAGTGTCGATCGATGTACGGTGAGTAGTATCGAACGATGTGGATCGGCGAATGGTATCGGTCGACGGTGCTGTCTGAGTGTCGGTCGAGGGTTGAACGTGAGTATCAGTCGACGGTACTGCGGTGCTGTCGATCGATGCGGAGCGTAGGTCTTTGCGGATTGAGCGTTCCAAGTGTGCAGGATCTTCTGAGAATAATTGTTTATTTCTCCTGTTGCTTCTGGTACTGCTGGGCATGTACCTGAAAAGAGAAGAAAAATTTTTAATCAGAAAGGAGGTAAAAAGAAAAACCTAAGATTATTAAGATTAAATCTAATGGCGATCAAAGCTCCCCGGCAACGGCGCCAAATTTGATAGTGCTCAAATTACCCAGTAGAGCTTACTCTCTCAAATAAGAGGTACAGCTGTAGTACTTAGGGATCGAATCAAGAGGAGCTAGGGAACCAATTAAATAAAATATACTAATCAATCCTAGGTGAAGTTGGTTTATATGATGGAAATAAAAGTAACAATTCCTAAAATGAGCAAGGTAGTTGCTCTAACTAACAATATGATGGGTTGTTTAAATGTGATAAAGAGTGCTAGACATAGGGCTTTTATTTAGGAATGGAGATTATAATTTCTATAAATGCTTTAACAAGTTGCTTGCATGTGATATCACTCAAATTACCCTAAAAGTGAATTACTCTCTCAAATAAGAGGTTCAGATGTAGTACTTAGTGATCGAATCCACAAGGACTCTAGGATTACTTGAAGGTTCAATTAATTAGAAATAAAGATAGACTTAAGATTTTATATGTTTTAAAGCAATAAATATTAATGTGAACAAGGAAGTTGTTCAGTAACTGAAATGAACGTTGTTTCTAAATGAGGGAGATAGCTAGATTCAAGTATTTCTCAGGTATGAAATTATGCAGTTTGAAAGTGACATTAGGACTTTAGTCCTTGAACTCAATCAATTTGTACGACCAGTAGGGTTTCCTTTACTAGATCCCGGATCTCAACTGTCGTTTGTTGATCTCGGAAAAGAGTCGATCGATACTACTTTCGTCTAATCGATCGATACACCTTTCATACAATCGATCGCTACAACGATGGTTGTATCGATCGATGGTAATTCTAGCAAGCATTATCGATTTGGTTGAACACGTTCTCTAATGATCTAGACCACCTTTCGCATGAGTCTAGTCAGTTAGATCACTTTAGTTTGTTTCAGGGTATTGAGAGTATACAGTTGGTTATCTCTTCAATCCTAAGATCTAGATTTAAGGGTGATCAATCCTAAATCTAGTATAAAGAATAACTAAAGTGAAAGAACTAGTTTAATCACCCTAACAATTATCACAATCTCATCACATGATTCACCCTTATGAGAAACCTAAATCTAACAATTTGGTTTACTCAGACATATTCATGAGAGACAAGATCATGATGGTTTGAATAAAACTTAATATGAAATAAGGAACACAAAGAGTAATGAGTAAGATAAAAAGGGAGTTCAAGATCTTCTCTATTTTGTAGTCTCAAATCTATCTCTCCAACTCTAACTCTTCTCCTAAGGTAACCAAATTGCTTCTCTTCTCCAATAGGTCTCTAGGCAAGTCTGCCTCTAAAATGATACAAAACCCTAGTATATAAAGCCTAACAGGCGGCCAGGGACTAATTGTGTAAAAATAGCACACTTTGTGATACTTGAAAATCTTCTAAATCGTGATCCATCGAGTGGCTTAATGTCGATCGATTGTAATTGACTCTAATTGTCCGATCTCGCATGTTTCCTATCGGTCGATTCTTCATTCGTGAGAATACTCTAAAAATGCCTCAAAAGTATTGCTTTCTTCAATTAGGTACATGTGCCTAAAATACTCTAAAATACTTTGAAAACGAAGTAAATATGATTGAAAACTCTTATATACCATGGCTAAAAACGGGTGAAATTCATGGGATATCAACTCCCCCAGACTTACTCTTTTGCTTGTCCTCAAGCAAAACAAACGGTAGTCTCTCCGAAGGAGGTTCGAAAACGACATGACTCTATTTTTGAAAACTTAAAAATCCTCACGTCTTCGTCATAAGAATCTAAACGGTCTCAACCACAAATGCACGTTTATACGTTATCCTAGTTTAGCAACCAAATTCATCTATCCAACAACTTAGCAGATCTTGTCTAAAATTCTCCTTTACTAACCTCATTTCTTAACATAAAATAAAAGTGTGTGCTTTACCTTGGGAGTATCGATCAAAAGACACATGGATTCAACTCAAACAAGTTTCCTGAGCAGGTAGTCTTTTCTGATTCTTTTCTCCTCTTATCTCTCTTCTCTGAATCTCTTATTAGTTTCAATTTCAACAGGTTTCGATGCCACATAGGCATCTAGTCCATCTCTTTGACATTTGCATTGTAACTCATATATTTTTGACAAAGTGTAGCGAATAATGGGGTCTTTGGTAATATACCTATCCCTCGTTTCCACAATGTGTGATCATTCTTGAGATTTAGAATACTGGGGTCGCAGGAGACACTCCTACCCCTCTGCCTCTCAAAAAATCATATCAATCTTTTCCTTATAAACTTAGATCTTGAGATGCCGAAGAGAGAAGAAAGGAAACCAGAATTGCACAGACTTGTACCTTTTCAGTCTTGTAGGAGGATTCCGATCCAATGTATACCAAGCCCCAAGACAAGCTAAGATAGTCAGTATTAGGTTGGAGGTTAGCTTCAGTTCCTTTAAACAATCTGGACAGGTGTGGCTAACTGACAGGTTGATCCACTTTGGTATCTCTAGTGCAATCTGTGGTTAATAGGTCTAGAGTAGTGCCAAAGAGTGGTTTAGAAAATCATTAATAAAATCTTATATTTCCTTTTTGACTCGAAAAACAATTTTATTTTTGAAAAATAGATGATAAAAGATAAATGTTAGTAACACTCTCCCCCATACTTAAATTACACTGTCTCGGTGTAATAATAAGTAGGAGAAGTATAAATAGAAAAAGTTAGAAGTGTAGATATTGAAGCAAAGTGTCGTACCTTTCTGTCTTTCCCGTCGATCGATGTACCGCAGATGGTATCGATCGACAGGTGAAGACAGAATGTGTGATAATGTGTTAGCACGGAACTCACTCACTCGTCTAGCTTGTTCGCTCAAGTTAGCTCTGTTGTCAGTCCAAACACAAAGAAAATTAAACATACGAAATAGTGCAAAAGCATAAAACATAGATAACTTTAAAACATAAATCCTGCAAATCCAAAACATAAAAATAAAAATAAAAAGTCTGAAAGATAAAGAGAAGAGATAAGAAGGCTAGTCGGTGGCCTCCTCGTCCTCCTCCTGCTGGTACTGTGAGATGGTCCTGGGTCTGCTGCTCTGACACTCCTCCTGCTCGCACATGGTGGTCGCGTGACTCTAGCCCAGATGGCTCGAAGAGCACTCACGACCGTCCTCTGAAAGTCTGGCTCAGATATCGGGACGTCAGGTATGTCTGGGAAGTCAGGAAGGGGAGCTGCGGGTGCTGCCTGCAATCCTCCAATACCACGCTCCATCGGTACCTGGCGAGACTCGGTGGTGAGCTCCTGTAAGAACTCGTCGTCAGGCCTGAACCGGATCCTCTCGACCTGCTGGTCGAAGTCAGTGAGTGATGGGTGCGGGAGCTGAAGCATACGGTAGCGGCGGTCAATCCTGAAAAACCAGAGAAGGCTCTCCTTGAGCCAGACGCAGTTCATCAGGTGCTGCTCGTCCATGAAGAGATGGCGGCGGTCTGCGGTACTCCTGTCCAGACGGACACCACAAATCTCAAAGATCGGTGCGAGAAGACTACCCACACTCTCCTTCTTCCTACCTAAACCCGAGAAGGGTTTCTTCTTCAGTGAGATCAGATGCTCGGCGAAGAGAGCTCCAAGGTTGGGGACTACCAGTCCCGCTGTGTCGAGGTGAGATAGATCGACCAGTCCGTTCACCGCTGGGAAGAGCAATAAGAGATCATGTAGGCGCACCTTGTTGGGCTCCATCTTGCACAACAGAGTGTTGGCAATAGCCCGTAGGAAGTAGCGGAGCGTCGGGTGACGAACGTCAGACTGAGTCGCTGAGCCGCTCCAGCTGCCCGTGCCTATGATCTTCCAGAAATCACTCGCACCTGGGAGAGGCGAGAACCTGCAAGATGTAGCATCCTCCTCAAAACCGAAGATGCGGCAGAGCTGGGGGATGGTGATCGAGTATCTCTTCCCTCGAGCAAAGAAAGAGAGAACGCCGTCGCCCGCGACTTTAGGACCGTCGTGGCGGTAAGTGAGATGGACAGAGGCCATGAACTGGCGCACCAACGGAACGTGGAGGTCGTATGCGTGCGTGGTTATGGTGCCCAGCCCGAGCTGAGCAATCATCGCGTACAGATCATCCTGGATCTGCATCTTGTCTGTGACCTCCGGGTCAATGAAGCGTGTAGGCTCGATGTCGACATCGATCCAGGTGTTGTAGTGCAAGCTGTCGTAGTCGCCCCACTGCTCTGTGAGCTCTCTATCGAGACACTCGCTGCTGGAGATGATCTTCTTCGGGTCTGAGAAGTCGCGACCCTCTCTGTAAGCGATGGGGGGTCTTATCCTCATGTGGCCATGGAGGCCTCTCGTC
This sequence comes from Raphanus sativus, assembly GCF_000801105.2. NCBI lineage: Eukaryota > Viridiplantae > Streptophyta > Magnoliopsida > Brassicales > Brassicaceae > Raphanus > Raphanus sativus. The sequence continues at coordinate 21,431,259 of NC_079514.1, read as the reverse complement.
GTCCCTCGGGACTCGTGGTTGCGGCGGTTTGAAGGGCCGGCGGGATCACTCCTCATCTTCGTCCTCCTCTCTCTTTCAGTGTCCGAATCTGTGCTCATCTGAAAAGAAAAGTAAAACGAATAAGTTAGCATTGGTTCGCGAAAAAGAGTAATATCGACCGATGCACACTCGTGTGTGTCGATCGATAGACCAAATCAGTGTTCATCAGAAAATCGGAAATCGATCGACAGGACAAAGTCTGTGTCGATCGATGGCGACTCGCGAAACCTGCAAATCAACAGTGCACACGAAAAACAAATCGAAAGAGAGGATTTGAGCGAAACAAAATATCCTAGCACTTAGATAAACAGTTAAACATCTAAAACAACCTAGAATTGCACCAAATCAACCCGATTTCACCCAATTCAAAACCCAAACCTTAGGGTTTCAATCCAAAGATAATTTCGGACCAATACCTTTGAGAATGAGAGAAATGCTAATGAAAACCGATGGAGGACTTGAAATCGAGTGGTTTTGGGCAAAGAATTAACGGAAATCGTCAAGAATCGAGAGAGAAAAGGGAGTTTTAGGATTCGGCTAGGGTTTGCGAAATAAAGGGAAGAAGAGGCGGATGTCGAGTTAAATGAGAAGTTGCCTCGACATCCCCGTGTCGATCGATACAATTAGATTGATATCGATCGATTTTATGCAAAAGTGAAAGTAAATGCATAGAAAATAAAATAAATGTTACTAACTAAAAAGTAAAATTTCTAACTAAAAGAATTAAGTAAAAATAAATATAAATAAGAATTAAAATGAAAATAAAAATAAAAGCAAAAGTGAAAATAAAAATTAAAATAAGAATGAAACAATTAAATGAAAAATGAAATAAAAATAAAGAGATAAAAAGAAAAATGGGTTGCCTCCCATTCAGCGCTTAGTTTAAAGTCTTTAGCTCGACTTAGGATAACTGTATTTAGTTATCACCGGGTGGTAGCAGCGGAAGGGGTTTTATATCTGGCGGTTTGGCCCAATAATGTTTTACTCGCTGCCCGTTTACTGTGAACTCGTCGCCTTCTTCACTAACGATCGTTAGTGCTCCGGAAGGTTTTACTTCCTTGATGGTAAAAGGTCCTGACCAACAAGATTTTAATTTTCTAGGGAAAAGGTTTAATCTGGAGTTATATAGGAGAACTTGATCATTCGGTTCAAAGTGTCTAGATATGATCTTTTTATCATGATAAGCTTTTGTTCGTTCCATATATAACTTCGAATTTTCATATGCCAAATGTCGTATTTCATCGAGCTCGTTGAGCTGAATTAGACGTCTCTCGACAGCTGGCTTAATATCAAAATTTAATAATTTGGTTGCCCAGGCTGCCTTGTGGTCCAGTTCAACTGGTAAATGGCATGATTTTCCGTAAAGTAAGTGAAAAGGTGTCGTTCCCAGTGGTGTTTTGTAAGCGGTCCGATATGCCCATAAGGCATTGTCTAGTTTGCGAGACCAATCTTTTCTGTCTATTCGGACAGTCTTCTCCAGAATTTCCTTGATTTGTCGGTTCGAAACTTCCAGTTGTCCACTGGTTTGTGGGTGATAAGGTGTAGCCACTTGATGGTGGACACCATTCTTCTCAAGCAATCGGTCGAAAACTTTGTTGATGAAGTTTGATCCACCGTCACTAATGACTACTCTGGGAACTCCAAATCTTGGGAAGATAATGCTCTTGAAATGTTTGACAACGACAGATGCATCATTTGTTGGAGAAGCAACTGCCTCAACCCATTTTGAAACGTAGTCTACAGCGACCAGGATATATTTGTTGCCATAAGAAGATGGGAAAGGACCCATAAAATCTATTCCCCAACAGTCGAAGACTTCTACTTCCAAGATAATTTTTTGTTCCATCTCATGTCTCTTGCTTATTTTTCCTCTCCTCTGAGATCTGTCGCATTGTGCTATATGAGCGTGAACATCACGAAATGTTGTTGGCCACCAAAATCCTGCTTGGAGAATTTTGGAAACTGTTTTAAAAGTGGCGAAATGTCCTGCTTAATCAGAGCTATGACATTGGTAAATAATGTTCGGAATTTCAACTTCAGAGACGCATCTTCTATATATGCCGTCAGAACAGTGCTTGTAGAGATAGGGCTCATCCCAATGGTATCTCTGAACTTCACGAAAGAATTTCTTTATTTCATAACCTTTTAAATTTTCTGGTTCAAAATCAGCGGCTAAATAGTTGACTATATCGGCATACCAAGGTCGATCTTTGATGTTCCGTCCAATCGCGTTTGCTTCTTGTAGAGAGACATCAGATATATTATGATTCAAAGCATGACAAGCAACCTTAACTGGTATGTCAATAAGTTCTGTTGATTTTTTGTCGCTGATGGATATGATTGATCTTGCATCAGTAGTGTCGGTTGTCAATTTGCCATTTGATTCGTCCAGCAATCCGTCAGATATGAGCGATATGTGACCTATGAATGACGTGTCCAAAAGAGCGATGTTCTCTGTAGGAAAGAAATCGTCTATAGGAACTTTATCCTCAATTCGAATCCTGGAAAGATGATCAGCGACACCGTTGTCTACTCCTCTTTTATCTTTGATCTCGATATCGAACTCTTGGAGTAGTAAGATCCATCTTATGAGTCTTGGTTTAGCATCTTTCTTCTGCATTAAATATTTGATGGCAGCATGATCAGTGTGGGACTATAACATGTGCTCCAACTAAGTATTGGCGGAATTTTTCGAAAGCATAAACCACTGCTAGTAACTCTTTTTCTGTGGTAGAGTAATTCCGTTGCGCTTTGTCGAGTGTGCGACTCGCATAGTATATAGTGTGTAGCTTCTTATCTCTTCGTTGTCCTAGAACCGCTCCAACAGCGAAATCACTCGCATCGCACATAATCTCGAAAGGGAGATTCCAATATGGGGGTTGTACGACTGGGGCAGTTATAAGAGACTTCTTCAATGCTTCGAAAGCTTCTTTACATTCTGGTGTAAAATCAAATTTAACTTCTTTGCACAAAAGATTATTCAGAGGTCTAGCAATTTTACAGAAATCTTGTATGAATCGTCTGTAAAATCCGGCATGTCCGAGGAAACTCCTTATATCTCTAACATTTGTGGGTGCCGGTAGACTAGTCATTACTTCAATTTTAGCTCTGTCTACTTCTATTCCAGCTGCAGAAACTTTATGTCCAAGGACTATACCATCGTTTACCATGAAATGGCATTTTTCCCAGTTTAGGACAAGATTCTTTTCTTCGCATATTTCCAATACCTTGCATAAATTGTCCAGGCAATCCTTAAAACTTGATCCGTAAACCGAAAAATCGTCCATAAAGACTTCCATGAAATCCTCGATCATATCTGTGAATATCGACATCATGCAACGTTGGAAAGTGGCTGGTGCGTTACATAGTCCAAATGGCATTCTGCGATATGCAAATGTTCCGTAAGGACAAGTAAAAGTTGTCTTTTCCTTATCTTCAGGATGTATCGGTATCTGGAAGAATCCCGAATATCCATCAAGAAAACAATAATATTTATGGTTGGCTAGTCTTTCTAGCATTTGATCGATGAAAGGTAAGGAAAAATGGTCTTTTCTAGTAGCAGCATTCAGTTTCCTGTAATCAATACACATCCGATGTCCAGTGACAGTGCGTGTAGGAATAAGTTCATCTTTATCATTTTTAACCACTGTGATCCCACCTTTCTTTGGTACAACATGCACAGGGCTTACCCATTTACTGTCTGAGATAGGATATATAACTCCAGCATCCAGAAGTTTAATTATTTCCTTTTTCACTACCTCTTTTAGGTTTGGATTGAGTCTCCTTTGCTGTTCTATAGATGTTTTTGCATCTTCTTCGAGGTGGATACAGTGCATGCAAAGGTCAGGAGCTATTCCGGGAATATCATCGAGAGAATACCCGATTGCTCTCCGATACTTACGCAATTTGTTCAAAAGGAGAGCAAGCTCTCCATTCGTGAGATTGGTGTTAACAATGACAGGGTATGATTTATCGCAAAGGAATGCGTATTTCAGGCCAGCTGGAAGTGGTTTTAGTTCAACCTTGGGTGCTCTTTCCTTAGTCCAGTTGGTCGATGAAGAAGATGATCGATCAATAGTTTCCCTAAGGTATTGATCCATAATGATTTCAGAATCATTTGTTTCCTTATTTGCGATTCCGATACTTGCGTCCATAAGGTTCGCATAATCTTCTGTTCTGCTATCTATGTTCAGAATTTCTTGTTCATCAGGAGTGAATGTGTCTTCTGATGAATTGGCAGCACATATCCGTAAGGTATTCTTTTTCCAGCTCAGAAACTTCTTCTGTGTAAAAGGCGTGATCGTCTATCAGAGGACGTTTTACTAGCTTTTCCATGTCGAAGTTCATTGATATATCTCCGACATTTATGTTAATTTTTCCTCCCTTACAATCTATGATTGCTCCTGCTGTAGCCCAAAAGGGCCGACCTAATATAAGGGGGTCTTTCGGCACTTGTTTATACTTTAGTACAACAAAATCTGCTGGTATGAAGCAATCATCAATTTTGACTGGTACATCTACGAGGATTCCCTCAGGTACCCGAATAGAACGATCAGCTAAAACTAGCGTAATAGGCGTTGGAACGAATTTATTGTATCCTAGTGAAGCTGCCACAGAGTATGGCATGAGGTTTACACTAGAGCCAAGATCACATAGAGATCGAGGAAAATGTGCGTTTTGTATCTTACAATCTAGGACAAAACTACCAGGGTCAGACCTTTTGATTGAAGTTTCTCCTTGTATCATCGCACTTACTTCCTCTGACACCAGCATGACGCTTTGTTCTCCACTCGAGGATATCATATCTTTTACGTACTTTTTCACCGAGGGGGCTATCTTAAGAGCGTCACTGAGGGACATCTCGAGAGTGATTTTGTCGAAGGCCTTTTTGCAGATTGCATGTTCCAATGCCTTCTTAGTTTGTGGTTTGTTTGGAGGAAATGGGGGAGGAGTTCTATAGACTCTTTCAGTTCCGGTAGATTGTGTATTGCAATCATTGGTGTTGCCATATGGTCGATAGTTTTCCTTTTCAGGGGATCGATCGATATTTGGTACGTCTAGATGATCAACTCCGATCTCGGCATCGAGATTCTCTTTTTCTAAGTCTACAGTTCTTTCCTGATCCTGTTTATTTGAAAAATTTCTTATTTGCTCTGATGTTCATGAGTCAGAATCATTGTCGAGAAGCTTTATGGGGTTGGAATTGCTTTTTCCTGCGTTATCAATGATTTTTTTATTGCTGGCGTCTTCTCTGGCATTAGTTTCAAGGCGTTTTCCGCTTCGCAACATCACGGCATATGCCTGGCGTTTTGCCCCAGGGTTAGCATCGGTCCTTCCAGGAAGACGGCCTGTCTCTCTTTTTAGAGTAGTTGCAAGGTTAGCAATTTGGTCTTCCATTCCCCGTATGTGTTCAATTAATGAATCCATCTTCTGATTTAGCTCACCGTAAACGCTGTTTATTTTCCCGTGGAATTCGGACTTTATTTTACGGTTTCCTGTAAGAGCTTGTTTTAGATTGTACTTTTCTCTCCCAGTACGAGACTGCATACAGATTTCATAGTCTCGTGTAAAGCTGTCGACGTTAAACACAGAATGAGGATCAGTAGTGTCTAATTCTTCTATAAAGTCGAGCTCATCATCTGATATAGGAAGAGTTTTATTATAGTACTGGCACAGATTAGGTGGGTTTTGATCTGTCAGAAGAGAATGAAGCGAATTTATGGAATTTTTTATTTCATCTAACTCAGTATTTTATATTGAGATTATAGCTTTTTCTTTTTCTTTTTCTTCATTCATTTCTTCATAGGATCTTCCTGTTGCCATGTTTTCGATTAGGCGTCTTGCTTCCATAGGATTTCTAGTAACGAAATTCCCTTCGCTTGCTGTATCAAGCGTTGTCTTATAGCTCAGAATAACACCTTTGTAAAAAATCTTAAGAAATTGTGGTTCTGGATAACCATGGTGGGGGCATTCGAGTTCGTAACTCTTGAATCTTCCCCATGCGTTTTTGAATGATTCCTGAGGATTTTGATGGAAGGTAGAGATTCGCCTCCTCACTTCCCAGTAACGAGTATCGTCGAAGAATTGCTCTAGGAAAGCATTTCTAATCTCTTTCCAACTAGTCAGGGATCCTCTTGGTAGACAGTTTAGCCATCTTAAGGCTCCCCCTTCTAGTGAAAATGGAAAAAGTCTGCAACGAATATACTCGTCTAGAATTAATTCCTCTAGACCCTCGATGTGGTCTTGTGGATGTTCTAGAGAAGATCATTTAAAAGGGTTTCGACGCATCATATTATAATAATCAACATTAAACTTGGTTTTCGAGGTGTCGTCGTCAGGTATTCTGATAGCGGACCTATTGGAATAGGTCCTATCGGGGTTTAAGTAGTCTTGCAAGGGCAATTTAATTACTTTACCTATGTTTAAGGTAGAGTTTGACTTAACAGGGATTTCAGTCCCCTGTTTTTCATTAGTTTGGCTAGAAATGTTGCTTGATTGACCTGTTGTTTCAGTTTTGACTACTTTCTCATTAACAGCATCTGTAAGAGGGTACTTACCTGCTTCCGGCTGGGTGGTATCGATCGATAAAGTTTCGGATGAAACGATCGATTCTTCTGTATCAGCGTCGCTCGATTGACAATTTTCCGTGTCAATCGATGCTTGGCCGACATCTGTATTCGCCATCCTTTGTGTTGAAAAACAAAAGAATAGAAAAATTAGCAAAAGTAACAAAGTCTATGCTAAATCTTAAATTAAATCTAAAAGTAATAAGAAAGAGTCCCTGGCAACGGCGCCAAATTTGATATCACTCAAATTACCCTAAAAAGTGAATTACTCTCTTAAATAAGAGGTTCAGATGTAGTACTTAGGGATCGAATCCACAAGGACTCTAGGATTACTTGAAGGTTCAATTAATTAGTAATAAAGATAGACTTAAGATTTTATATGTTTTAAAGCAATAAATATTAATGTGAACAAGGAAGTTGTTCAGTAACTGAAATGAAGGTTGTTTCTAAATGAGGGAGATAGCTAGATTCAGGTATTTCTCAGGTATGAAATTATGCAGTTTGAAAGTGACATTAGGGCTTTAGTCCTTGAACTCAATCAATTTGTACGACCAGTAGGGTCTCCTTTACTAGATCCCGGATCTCAACTGTCGTTTGTTGATCTCGGAAAAGAGTCGATCGATACTACTTTCTTCTAATCGATCGATACACCTTTCATACAATCGATCGCTACAATGATGGTTGTATCGATCAATGGTAATTCTAGCAAGCATTATCGATTTGGTTGAACACGTTCTCTAGTGATCTAGACCACCTTTCGCATGAGTCTAGTCAGTTAGATCACTTTAGTTTGTTTCAGGGTATTGAGAGTATACAGTTGGTTATCTCTTCAATCCTAAGATCTAGATTTAAGGGTGATCAATCCTAAATATAGTATAAAGAATAACTAAAGTGAAAGAACTAGTTTAATCACCCTAACAATTATCACAATCTCATCACATGATTCACCCTTATGAGAAACCTAAATCTAACAATTAGGTTTACTCAGACATATTCATGAGAGACAAGATCATGATGGTTTGAATAAAACTTAATATGAAATAAGGAATACAAAGAGTAATGAGTAAGATAAAAAGGGAGTTCAAGATCTTCTCTATTTTGCAGTCTCAGATCTATCTCTCCAACTCTAACTCTTCTCCTAAGGTAGCCAAATTGCTTCTCTTGTCCAATAGGTCTCTAGGCAAGTCTGCCTCTAAAATGATAAAAAACCCTAGTATATAAAGCCTAACAGGCGGCCAGGGACTAATTGTGTAAAAATAGCACACTTTGTGATACTTGAAAATCTTTTAAATCGTGATCCATCGAGTGGCTTAATGTCGATCGACACTCTTCGATTTCTGTCGATCGATTGTAATTGACTCTAATCGTCCGATCTCGCATGTTTCCTATCGGTCGATTCTTCATTCGTGAGAATACTCTAAAATGCCTCAAAAGTATTGCTTTCTTCATTTAGGTACCTGTGCCTGAAAATACTCTAAAATACTTTGAAAACAAAGTAAATATGATTGAAAACTCTTATATACCATGGCTAAAAACGGATGAAAATTCATGGTATATCAGCATGATACTATAGATCTCAGCCGCTTAACTCAAGTGATGTGTCACTGATTAAATAATCTAGATCTCTGGCCTCAACTGTCGTATGTTGACACAGAAAAAGAGTCGATCGATATCCTTTTGAGATATCGATCGATACACCTTTCGCTCGGCGATCGATTCACCTGTCGGGATATCGATCGACGGCTTCTAGACATGCATAGGCGCGAGCCGATAATGAACACTTGGTCTCAAGGAGGGATGTCGCTCTTCTCAACAGGAGACAAGCTAGCTTAAATGGATAATTCAAGATAATCAAAGATCCTAGTGATCTATATTCTAGTTAGCTAATCTAGAACAAGCATAGGGTGCAATCCATTTGATGAGTACCACAACTTAGCAATTATAGTTTGGAGCTAATCCCACAAACCTATTTAAACCCTAGATCTAAAAAGTAGACTACTCAGACATAGCTAAGCAATGCATGACAATGGATAGATGAAAGAATTGCATAGATAGAAATAAGTAGAAATACAAAAGGAGATGATAAATCTCTCCAATCTCTCAAAACAATATAAAACTCTAGTCTCTCTTCACACTCTCTGCTTTTCTCTTGAGTTATTAAAAGCTTGCTTCTTTCGAAGTTTCCGTCAAAAAACAATTAGCATGAATATTTAAGCATTTCCATTAGGTTAAAAACTCGTCAGGGGTAATCTCGTAATTTGGTGAAGTATTGTGAAGTAGTCGGCTAAACCATTTCGTCCTCGATATCGATCGATAACACTGATGTGTATCGATCGATTATAATCTTCTAGTACGCGGATCTTCTCAGCTACATCGATCGACAACTCTGGATGAGTATCGATCGATTATAATCGCAATGTTGACTTCCGACTTGGTCTTGAATGGTCAACTCGGGTATATCATCTCTTGTACTCCAAAATGCTCCAAAAACATCACTTTCACACGAAATGCTCCTGAACCTGAAAACATACCTAACAGGCTAAAAAACAGATTAAATATATAATAAAATACTAGTATACCATGGTTAAAAACGGGTAAAATCTATGGTATATCAAAGGACAAGCACCAGTCAGGTCACATGACCTAAAGAAAAGCGTATCATAGGCGCGAGCCGATAATGAACACTAGGTCTCAAGGAGGGCTGTCGCTCTTCTCAACATGAGACAAGCTAGCTCAAATGGATAATTCAAGATAATCAAAGATCCTAGTGATCTATATTCTAGTTAGCTAATCTAGAACAAGTATAGGGTGCAATCCATTTGATGAGTACCACAACTTAGCAATTATAGTTGGGGCTAATCCCACAAACCTATTTAAACCCTAAATCTAACAAGTAGACTACTCAGACATAGCTATGCAATTCATGACAATGGATAGATGAAAGAATTGCATAGATAGAAATAAGTAGAAATACAAAAGGAGATGAGAAATCTCTCCAATCTCTCAAAACAAATAAAACTCTAGTCTCTCTCTCACACTCTTTGCTTTTCTCTAAGTTGTTCAAATCCTGCCGTCAAAAACACTTAGCAGGAATATTTAAGCATTTCCATTAGGTAAAAACTCGTCAGGGGCAATCTCGTAATTTGGTGAAGTCTTGGTGAAGTAGTCGGCTAAACCATTTCGTCCTCGATATCGATCGACAACACAAGATGTGTATCGATCGATTATAATCTTCTAGTACGTGGATCTTCTCAGCTACATCGATCGACAACTCTGGATGAGTATCGATTGATTATAATCGCAATGTTGACTTCCGACTTGGTCTTGAAAGGTCAAATCGGATATATCATCTCTTGTACTCCAAAATGCTCCAAAAACATCACTTTCTCACGAAATGCTCCTGAACCTGAAAACATACCTAACAGGCTAGAAAACATATTAAATATATAATAAAATACTAGTATACCATGGTTAAAAACGGGTAAAATCTATGGTATATCAAAGGACAAGCACCAGTCAGGTCACATGACCTAAAGAAAAGCGTATCATGGTCCAAGTGAAGGGTTAAGTGCATCAGAAGGCTGGGACTTAACCAAAATAGGAAGGAAGCAAGTTAATGGGAGCTGGTCGAGTGTTCCGGAAGCTGGGCGATGCGGTAAGCAAACTCGACCAGCTAGGTCAAGTGTTAGGTAGCTCACTCTAACATGGGTATGCTCCAGTAGCTGGAAAACTAGCTCACTCAGCTGGGGTAGCTAGCAACTAGCTCATCTCAGCTAGGTGGAGTGATCGGGTCTCTGGCGATGGGTCCGGGTGTGGGTCGGTTATGGGTCCGGGCTGTGGGCGCATGGTCCAAAAAGGGTCTGTGGGTCTTGGCAACCAAACCAGAGACTTGGGCAAGGAGATTGGGCCTAGAATCGACTAGCCTAAGTGCCAAAGGAGCAGTTGAGAGGCAGTTAATGGCAAAAGGGTGGGAAGGGTGTAACTTGCACCCATTCGCCCAAAGCATGCACATGTTCGCCCAAGGGGTTGGTTGGCAAGTTTCTCCCTATAAATACAGGGCCTGGGATGTCAAAAATAGCATCAGAAATATAGGAGAACCTCTGCCCAAATTCATACAGAATCAAAGAGAGAAAAGAGAGCAAGCGGCCGCAAGCCATTCCAGGTGTAGGAGTGGTGATTCCGTTGAGAGTAATCCGTGGGAGACAAGTTGATTGATTGGAAATGGAGACCAGGCAGAAGGAGAAGGAAGTGGAGAAGAGTTTGGGGACGTCCGAGCGCACGCCTAAGGTTAGTGATGCTAAGCACATGCTATCGCCCAAGGCCACCGGTCCGTGTGGTCTGGCCGGTTAGGCCGTGTGATGCTGGTGGCATCTAACACTCTTTCTCTGTCAATCCATTTCTTTTCTAGTATATTCTGATGAAGTCTGTGAGTTCAGACTCATGGACAGAGCCGCAAGATCTTGGTTGGATCGGAGTAATCTCTCCATGACCTTGGTTGGGCTGGTGTGGTCAGATCTTATAGTTCCTGAATGAATTGTTAAGGTCCGACTTTGGAAATCCCTTAATAGGTATTTATTATGAATTATCATGGTTTTTAATTAGTTTTATCTAATTGATTTAAGGATGGTCCCTTATGGCCGGTTTGGCTGATCTTGGTCGAGATCAATATGATTGAGGCCGGTTCTAGGAAATCCGATTGGACCATTCTCTTAGTTTAGAATTATCATGAATTTTCATGAATATTATTTAGTTTTCGGAATTTATTTGAGGTAGTCACTTTTGGGACAGAGATGTGATCTAGGGTCCGGAACCATGCTTTGCTAGAACTGTTGCTAGGATATCGGTTGATAAATGTATTTATGTGTTGTGGGTTTGTTTTCAGGATCAAACAAGGATCGTGGCAAGACTAAGGAGCCATGAAGACCTGGGCCGAGATAAATGTGTGATGTGTGTGTAGTTAGATTGGAACTTATGATAGCCTATTGTGAAACTGAATGATTTGAATACTTTGTATGGATCACATGGTTTAGATTTATACAATGACATATTTACTTAGCTTCCGCATTGCTTTTATTGTGTATGAACCTCAGATTGTATGAAAAGGACTTAGAAACTATTGGACTTAAACCGGCTGAATTGCACTTAGATGTTTAGGTTAAGGTCGCGGACTGGTTGGGTCGAGGGATCCAGGTTCGGGTCTTACAAGTTGGTATCAGAGCATGCTTGATTCTAGGATGTTGGGTTAGGGCAGATCATCATACATCCGGCTGGGTCTTATGGCAGGTTTTAGTATTAGTTAACTTAATATTGCTTGAGGTTTACAAGTTGATGTTGAGCTAACACTTGTGTTGTGTTTTGTTTTCGATGTCCTAAGGAAACTAAGAGGCGGTCTTGGAAGACTAAGGATGGGACAGGAGCGTCCGGTGCTGCTGATGCCTCAGTGCATAATCCGCAAGTGGTGCTGTCGGTTCCACCCAGTGGTCGAACCAATGAGGCTGGACGAGACCGGGATGCAGCTGAATGGAGCTGGAAGTTAGCTAAGCGCAGCTAGTGGGCAGCTAAGAGATGAACAGGATGGTGAGGCTGAGTCATCAGAGACTGGTCATGGAGCTGATCCAAGCATCTTGGGTGATGGGCGGACTGGTCCGGTTGATCAGATGGCCGAGCCATCCATGAAGGAGATACTTGATGCAATCAAGTTAATGGGGAGTCAGATGCTGGCAATGACTCAGGTGTTCACACCAGTGGTGAACTCATCTGTGGGTCAGACTAGTCAAGCTCAAGTGATAGCTCCGGGAGCTGGTGGAGCTGGTGGTCGAGTTGCACCTATAACTGAGGTGATTGAGTTGGACCCACCAGCTGGAACAGCTAAGAAAGTGGATTATCTGAAGATACTGGAGCATATCTCACGCTAGGGAACAAAGCACTTTGCTGGAAGTGTTGACCCAATGGAGGCCGATGAGTGTAGGGACAGGCTGGTCCGCAACTTCCGCTCAACTCGGTGCCCTGAGGAGTATCAAGAGACATTGCGGTGCATTTCCTGGAGGGTGATGCACACAACTGGTGGTTGGCTCTGGATAAGCGTACCAATGGCACCATTGAACGCTTTGCTGACTTTGAAGTGGAGTTCAACCACAAGTACTTTCCAGCTAAAGCATGGGATCGTTTGGAGGCTATGTTCTTGGACTTGGTCTAGGGGCGTAGGACTGTCCACGAGTATTAGGAGGAGTTCAACCGACTCAGGCGCTATGTGGGAAGGGAGTTAGAGGATGAGGCAGTGCAGGTTCGCAGGTTCATCCGCGGCCTTAGGCCTGAACTCCGGACCTACTGCTCGGTCCGAACCTTCTCCATTGTGTCTCAGCTGGTTGAGAGAACCACTATGGCGAGTGCTGGAGGGCCCAAATGTGGCGATGACCGGACTTGCCATATAGTGGCATTAAGGGCCATCTCTGTAAGGACTGCCCAAGGCAAGCTGATGGGCAGAGGAAGAACCGGAGTGGGGGTAGCAGGCAGGATCAGAACCGGGGTCAGACCTCAACTCCACGCGTCTACGAGCTGTCTAAGGATGTGGACGAGACCGGGCCATTCAAAGCAATCACGTGTACACTTCTAACCTGATACTTTTTACATTTAGTAAGTATGCATGGTACGGAACCTAGAATGGTTAGGAACTTAGATGAGGTCTTATGTAGGGACCTTGTGTATTGGTGATGTGGAAATACACGTCCTTTTCGATACTGGAGCTACACACAGCTTTGTGAGTCCAGATATGATCGGAAAGGGATTGTTTTGTATTGGTATGGGGGATGATCCCGGGATGGTGGTTGCGGCCGGAGGCCAAAGGATGCAATCACTAGGCCTTGTTAGGGATATCCCAGCTATGATCCAAGGAAGGGCAATGCCTGTGGATCGGGTTGTGGTTAGCCTTAAGAATCATGAAGAGGGATGGATTGGCTTGGAAAGAATCGGGCCACCTTAGACTGTCACAGAGGGAGGGTGCAGTTTGATAGTGGGTGTGGAGCCCGGATCAGATTCCAGGGAATCCGACCAACCTCAGGGTGCTTAGTGGTCTCAGCGGTCAAGGTGGAAAGTATGCTGAGAAATGGTTGTGAGGCCTGGTTGGCGACCATTAGCACTAAGGAGGTTGAAGAGGGTGGTAGCGCGGACGGGATTCGGTTGGTTCAAGAGTTCAAGATGATGTGCAGAAGACAGCCTCCTGACAGGGCTGACCCGTTCATGATCGAACTAGAACCGGGAACGGTCCCAATGTCCAAAACTCCGTATCGTATGGCACCAGCTGATATGGCTGAGTTAAAGTCAAAACCCGTCGCTACGAAGTTAGTATCGAAACATTCGATAAAATAAATATTATTTTATTTTTACGAAAGAAAATCGTAAAAATAAAATATCTTGCGAAAATTTCCGCAAATTAAACAAAGTTCTCGTCGAAACGTGATCATCGAAGATAACAAAGAATCGACGAAACACGAGAATATGAACTTGATAATCGCAGGATCATACGAAGCTCGGTCGCTATAGCGACCGAGCTGCGGACAAAGTTCGGTCGCTGTAGCGATCGAGCGTTCGTGCATCGATCATTCTCCGAAACATCCAAAGTCTTCCGAAACGACGATACGACATAAAACTATGCATTCTCGACTATCCATATAGCCGTTCTCCGCAACTAACGACTATCCGTTTCTTGATCTCTCGATCAAATAGAATCGTCTGTTTGGTTTCCGATAAAACCGCGGAGACTTAACCTTATCGGAGAAATCGTAAAAAAGTCTCGAATCAAAAATACGGCCCAAAGAGGTCCTAAACTTGATTCGAGGCCCACTTGCGATTTCTTAAAAACCCATAAACCTAATGACGGTTTATGCTTGGTGGATAAGCATCAGTTTCCGCGGAAAAAATGGAAACTTTCCGCAGATAATCATGAAGATCGGAAAAAATGGAATATTCCCATTTTTCGACTATGACTATTTAAGGGCAAAAGGGGGAAGCGTAAACCGACCTTGGAGGGAGTATATAAGGAGTTCAAGGCGAGAGGCATAGAGGCATCACTTTTCCAGAGCAACTTAGCACTTAGAGCAATTTAGGCAACTTTCCGTTTTTCTTTTTTCGAGCTGCGACTCAATTAGGTTTAGCCACCTTCGGGTATTAGAACTAGGATCTCGCCGACAACTCTCGTAGCCGAAGCACGTTACCTTGTTGTTATCACGCTCATACGCAGATTCGGAATAAAATTCTTCTTGCTCTCTTTTTACGATTTTTATTTTTATTTTCCGTTATTGTCGTGTTCTGATTGCTTGACGTGTGGTTTCTCAGAAATCCGGGACCTTCTGGGAAATTAGGGTTTTCTTAGTTTCCTTATTTATACGAAATATTGACGGTGCGAATTTTGGTTTCCACAGTTTGGCGCTAGAAGGAGGGGGGGGGGGGTACGGATCAATCTTACCCGCAAAAACCGCTCAACAATCAGACGCGAGATGGAAATCTCATCCTATCCAGACGAGATCTCATTCAGGGAGGAAGCAATGGTTGAGCAGGCTAAACCACGCGACGACCTCCTGGTAATTGAGCTGACGATCCACGACATCGACGTAGCGAGAGTACTGATCGAAACCGGAAGCTCGGTTAACATCATCTTCAAAGAAACTCTCGCAAAGATGCAGGTCGATCTGTCGAAAATTACAGAAGACTCCAACCCGCTGGTAGGGCTTTCAAGAGAGCCCACCATCGCGTCGGGATCGATCAGTTTCGTGGTCAAAGCCGGAACGGCAGAAAAACTGACGGAATTCCTAGTAGTGGATATCCCGGCATCGTACAACGCAATCATGGGCACTCCCTAGATAAATTCCATGAGAGAAGTTCCATCAACATATCATCTGTGCCTTAAGTTTCCAACCCCCCGCGGGATCGAAACGATCTAGGGAAATCCCAGAGTATCGCAGATATGTCTCGCTGCGGAACTCAAGCGCAAGAGGTCTGACCTCGACACCGCTCCCAATAAAACTAAGAAAACTTCAGACGAAGACACACAAGATCTGGCCGAACTCTTCTGGCAATCTCGAAGGGCTGATGCCCTGGAGGAAAAACGCGAACCAACCTGTGAACCCGTAATTACGGTTTGTCTTGATGAAGCGTTCCCAGAACGTTGTGTCGAAATTGGAGCCAATCCCCGCGAGCCCTTGAAGACAAAAATCGTAACATGTCTTAAGAAAAATCTCAACACATTCGCATGGACTGCGGAGGACATGCCAGGAATCGACATTAACATTACCTGCCATGAACTGAACACCGATCCAACGTTCAAACCAATCAAGCAAAAAAGGCGAAAGCGAGGCCCCGAACGAGCAACCGCAGTCAACGAAGAAGTCGAATAACTTCTTAAGGTGGGGTCCATAACGGAAGTCCGTTACCCCGATTGGCTTGCAAATCCCGTCGTGGTCAAAAAGAAGAACGGAAAATGGCTAGTGTGCGTCGATTTTACCGATCTCAATAAAGCGTGCCCGAAAGATAGTTTCCCTTTGCCGCATATCGATCGATTGGTCGAAGCAACAGCAGGAAATGAACTCTTATCCTTCATGGACACATTCTCAGGATACAATCAGATTATGATGAATCCTGATGATCGCGAGAAAACAGCGTTCATTATGGATCGCGGGACTTATTGCTACAAAGTAATGCCTTTTGGCCTTAAGAACGCCGGCACAACATACCAACGACTCGTCAATCGAATGTTCGCTGATCAACTCGGAAAAACAATGGAGGTTTACATTGACGACATGCTCGTCAAATCCCTCCACGCTAACGACCATGTCGACCATCTTGAGGAATGCTTCGCTCGGCTGAATTCACATAACATGAAACTAAACCCGGCCAAATGCAGATTCGCCGTAGCATCGGGAGAATTCCTCGGATACCTGGTGACTTATCGCGGGATAGAAGCCAACCCAAAACAGATCGACGCGCTCATCGGGATGGCCTCTCCCAAAAACAAGCGAGAAGTACAAAGGTTGACCGGGAGGGTCGCAGCACTCAATCGGTTTATATCCCGATCAACGGACAAATGCTTACCCTTCTACGATGTCCTGCGGGGAAACAAAAAATTTGAGTGGTCAGATGAATGCGAAGACGCTTTCAAACAGCTAAAGCACTATCTGGCAACTCCTCTATTTCTCCCAAAACCCGTAGAAGGGGAACCTCTATTCCTATACATAGCAGTATCGACAACTGCCGTTAGCGGCGTCCTAATACGGGAGGAATGTGGGGATCAGAAACCCATCTTCTACGTAAGCAAAATACTCCTGGACGCCGAAACTCGTTATCCCCTGATGGAAAAATTAGCGTACGCAGTCGTAACATCGGCGCGGAAGCTTCGACCTTATTTTCAATCCCACACTATCGTCATCCTTACAACGTTCCCCATCCGAACTATCTTGCATAGTCCGAGCCAGTCAGGAAGATTAGCCAAATGGGCCGTCGAACTCAGCGAGTACGATATAGACTATCGCCCCAGAACGAGTGCAAAGTCTCAAGTCCTCGCAGATTTCTTGGTGGAGTTGCCAACCAAAGCCATAACTAATAAAGAGCCTAACTCAACTTGGCTCCTCCACGTTGACGGATCATCGTCGAAACAAGGATCCGGCATCGGCATCCGTTTGACGTCGCCGACCGGAGAGATCCTCGAACAATCGTTTAGATTAGAGTTCCACGCCTCGAATAACGAGGCAGAGTACGAGGCCCTTATTGCGGGATTACGACTAGCCCACAGTTTGAAGATACGAAATATCCACGCTTACTGCGACCCTCAACTTGTTGCAAGCCAGTATAGCGGGGAATACGAAGCCAGGGACGAAAGGATGGAAGCATACCTCAAACTAGTCCAAAACTTATCCCAGGACTTTGATTCTTTCGCCCTGACCAGAATTCCTCGTTCCGAGAATACGCAAGCAGACGCACTCGCAGCCCTGGCATCGAGTTCAGATCCGGGACTTAAAAGAGTAATCCCGGTAGAGTTCATTGAACATCCGAGCATTGGATCTCCCGTCGTCATCAATCTTATTCAAGATGATAACGAGGAAGAAATCGCAGTCGAATCAGAAGAAACGCCAGAACAAAACGAATATGGCTGCGATACGCCATGGCTAGAGGCGATACGAGCGTATATCATCGACGGAAAATTACCTCCCGAGAAGTGGGCGGCTCGAAAAGTCCGAACCCAAGCCGCCTGTTATGTAACGGTCGACGGAGAAATTTACAAATGGAAATTCTCTGGACCACTCATGACTTGTTTAGAAGGACATAAGGCTAGAAAGGTAATGGAAGAAGTTCACTCTGGTTCCTGCGGAAATCATTCCGGCGGAAGATCGCTCGCCGTAAAAATAAAACGCCACGGGTATTACTGGCCAACGATGATCGGAGACTGCGAAAAATTCACACGAGAATGTGAAAAATGCCAGAGGCACGCTCCAACTATTCGGCAACCTGCGGAAGAACTCTCCATTTCGTCGCCATACCCCTTCATGCGCTGGGCTATGGATATCGTAGGACCTC